>NC_090647.1:211799095-212099095 GCF_040937935.1 Hyperolius riggenbachi | reverse complement strand
CCCGAGCTGAATCTGACCAGCCTTGCCACTTTATGGAACACATAAGAGCTTCAAACTTGCAATCTTGTAAGCGGTAAAAGACAGTAGGAGTTGGAGAGCACCTATCTGTGCTGTATATGTGTTCACAACAAACTGGAAGTTACAACATAGCGCTTGTACTAGTGGTGCCTGGCGCTTCCATGGAGACAACGGGCCATAGCCGGCAAATGTATGTCTACAGATGTTTTCACCTTGTGCTCATGCATGCATGCAGGCTCCCCATCTCCCATTGTGGCAGGTAGTATATGGGTAGGAGACAAGTCTGCAAGCATAGCACATGGTGTCTTTGCCCTAGCCGTCCATACCTGAAAGTTGTGAGCAAGCGTTCTTTTTACTTGGAGCAGCTGTTAGCAGTGGCGTAGCTAAGGAGCTGTGGGCCCCGATGCAAGTTTTACATGGGGCCCCACAAGCACTCTATATATAACAATTGATACGGCGCACCAACACCTGCCAATGGCAACTACAGTGTCAAAGGTGCAAGAAAGGGATGGGGAACAGTTTGTTAATGATTACTACTATTCAAAGTATCTATAGAAGTGATTATTATGAGTACAGGACCAATAGAGAGCTAATACTGTAGTTGTGGGAGGGCCCTTTGGGGCTCCTCTGGCCCAAGGCCCTAATGCGGTCGCAACCTCTGCAACCCCTATTGCTACGCCCCTGGCTGTTAGCTGTTTGGAGCTGCCACCCTTATCTTTAGTTTCCAGTTTGCTGTGAACACATTCATGGTACACAGAACAGGTTGGTGCCCTCTCCGTTTCCTTCTTTTGTATTTCTGCAGAGGGCAGGTTTGTTTTGATAAGTAGAGTTAAGTAAGGTGAGATAATTCATGAAATATGTTTTGTGAATAAACCCCCTCAGTCAATTAAAAAGGTAGGACTTTAGAACATATAATTGCTGATGCCTCGCTATAATCTGGGCTGCTTTATTTGTTTGACTATAATTTTACATTACATTCAAAGGCATACACAAACTGGGTATTCTGGCGTCACCTGCAGCCTATGTGTTCTGGATAAGCCACAGGATAACTATGATAGTGGCGGAACTGGGGAAAAAAAGTCAGCAGTGGCAGTGACCAGGGTCCACTATACAGAGGACCGCTCTACAATATGGATCTGTAATAATCTGAATCTCCACTCTGAAAATGATCTAGCACAGTCGTTTTACAAGCCTGGAGCGGGTTTTTTCTGTCCTGTTATTTAATCTTGTTCTTCCACTATCATCTAACTGCAAAGGCCCTAACAAGAATGTCTACTGTAAAGACTGAGCTCAGTGCTTAGGAACCTTTTTCACTGGAGCAGTGTGATTTGGAACAATTGCAACACACTGTGCACCGTAGCAGAGCTGAAAAGCCACACCACAGCTTACAGCAGCGTTGCAAACAGAGGGAAAAAAAAAGTAACTTTCAGTGCACTTCTGGGAACTGAACTTACTGCGGAAGCTGCATGATAACACACCGCAGCTTCTGCGTTACCCAGAGAACTTCCATCGCATCGCAACACATCGCAGCCATTGTGTCATGTTATATTGTAATGGCTATTGTGACGAGCTGCAGTAGGAGAGAGTAGCGAAATGCGATACAACACGGTAAGTGTTAAAGCAATGATTTTTGCCCTGAGGAAGTAATAAAATATGGAAATGGTGGCAAAGCAGCATTCTAGGCAAACCCCTTATCATGTCACTGCTGTAACAGCAGAATTGCTGGGTCCTATGCAGGGGAATCCTGCCACACCCCTCTCCTATCCCTGACCACATCCCTTTCCTGTCCCTGACCACACCCCTCTCCGGGCCCTGATCACACCCCTCTCCTGGCCCTAAACACCCCCTCTCCTGGCCCTGACCATGCCCCTCCCCTAGTTTCAAACATCATGAATACATATCCAGCATGTCTTCCTATAGCCTTCCATTTCAGTTTAATGAACACATCATTGTGTCATACTTGTCAATCTGTCGCACGGCTGTCATAGCAGAATTAATGTGACTACAAGCTGTGAAGCTATGCACTGCTATTTGTCAACAGTATAATATGCAGCTTAGCATTTTTTTTTCTCTAGAGTTGACTCTCTCTGTACTGGAAGTTATAATTTATAATGTATTTGTTTTAACAGCTACCTGTGGTGGACTTGTTCTCATCATAGCAAATAAAGGAAAACAGTATGTAATAATCAGAAAACAATTTGCATGTGTATAGTAAAAAACAACAAAATAATAATAGGCAAGAATAATAGATAATAATAATAATAGATAATGACTAAGAATAGTAATAACAGCAGATTTTAAGCACAAGAAAAATGGCGATTACACTGATTCTCTAATCACTGCTTGCTCATCAGTTAGCATGGCTACCCTATTTAGCTGAGGTGTTGGGTTTTCTAATGGTGGCAATATCATAATAAAATGACAATACAGGTATAATATGTACAGTTTCAGCTGTGTGGCCATATGACTAAAGTCTTCTGGAATGATGTGTCAGGGTGAGATCAGCACTCTCCCACACCTTTAAGTCCCCGGGCACAGAAGAATTTCCTTTATATACCCATCAACTTCCTGCAGTCAAGCAACATGTTTTGTTACATTCTTTCTAATCCACAGTACAGATAAAATAGACATGGAATCTGCAGTACAAATAAACACAATACCGGATGGTGATGACATCGGTATCTACCTTTAGCTGATTTTACTATGACGCTCATCCGCCTCCTCACAGAATCAAATGTTAACACCTGTAACAACTCAAACCTGAGAATGCAAGGGGAAAAAAAGGAAAATGATCTTAACAATTAGCAACCGCTTTAATGTTGAACTATTTATAGTATACATTTTCAGCTTATATGTCAGTTACAGACCCAGGCCAGTAGAATCACTCATGCACATGCTAAATCTGGTCACAGACTCCAGAGGAAGGCTGAACACTCTTTCTTGTTGCTACATATGCCTTTACAATCAATCTAAGCATAAACATAAGCGCTATGGTCACCAGGCATTCATGTTTGTGTGTTTGAGGCAAGAGAAGGAAGACGCATGCTGACAACGTTAAAGCTAGATTATCTCAGGGAAAAAGATAGGTACAATTTTTATTCTATTATCCAAATATTCCCCAAGACCTCTTAGCTGGTGGTCCGAAACAGGCTGCATGTTGGGTTGATGTGGCTCTGTAAAATGTATAAGCAATAGGCTTGCTATACACCAGCTGTTCTGGATGAAAGCCTGGCTTCAGGGGCATAAAGAGCCCCTGAAGTAGTGATGATATTTAGTAGTGATGCATTGTGGGTAACAACAGTTGCTCACTTAAAGTTTAATTATCGAAAAAAAACGTTTCTTTTAAGAAGGCATACTTCATTGTGCATTGATTTTTAGCAGGAGGCCTTTTCGGTCTCTTTTAGTCTCCTATACTTTCCTAGTGGTTTAGTGTCACCCTGAGCTGCTTGGATATTCTGTTGCATAACAGTGTCATTGTTTACATTAAAGTGAACCAGAGATGAAGCACCCTCATGTATTTTACCATAGAAATCAGTGGGAACATTAGAGAAAACACTTACAATGCTCTCTGTTCCATCCTCACTGCTAAAAGTGTCTGTTATCTAGCTGAGATAAGAATCCCGGACTGAGCATTGAGTCTGGCTTTGCTATAATGACTCAGCTATAATGATTCCTGAGCAAAGCCAGCAGGGGGCAGGCTTGGACTTGAAGACAGCAAAGAACACAGTCTCAGCTATAATTATTCTGTAGCAAAGCCAGACCGACTGCTTAGTCGGGATTCTTATCTTAGAGGTGATAACAGGCAAATTAAACAGAGAACAATGTAACAAAGAGCAGATTAGGTGTTTACTGTCATGTTCCCACTGATTTATAAGGTAAAATACATGAGGTTGCTTCATCTCTGGTTCTCTTTAAAGAACAACTGTTAGCCATCATATGCCCCTCACAAAAAATACATATGTAAGTAGATAAATGCTTGCTCTACTTATATAAGAGATGTATTGCACTGTCCACGTTTTGGTTTCTTTTAATTTTCAATTTATATTTTTTTCCTGGCAGGGGCCATCTTGTGCCCTCCAGGTTAAAGAATCCCCCCCTCCGCATCCCCCTCTTCCCAGCACTGATTCAGGGCACAGCGGGCACACACTCACCTAATAATGTATCCAAGTGCTGGCATTCCCATCTGTTCTCTGCACTACCATCGGAGGCAGTGCAGAGAGTATAGAAGGGAACTGCAGCACCTGGAACCATTATTCAGGGAGTCTGTGTACAGCTCCTTTATCCTTCCCCAATATGCAGCAAGGGGAAGAGCGAGAATTCTGCAGGAGGCAGATGCAGCAGAGAGGGAGCCCACATGCCTCTGGAGGAGGGGGCAGAGGACAGTGACAGGAGACAGCCTCTGGCCCCCCTCCCTGCGCACTAACGCGGCTGAAACATAGAGAGTGAAGGGGAGAGCAGGCGGCCAATCACAGCGCAGAGAGGTGAGTGACAGAGGCTTTAGCCAATCAGGCTGATACAGCATAGCATGTCACTTCTCTTTTGCGTCTGTGTTAGTCTGCGTACCATCGTAGAGCCTTCGGGCCTGGGGAGAGAAGGAGCACAGTAAGATTGATTTTAAAGGATTTTTAAGGATTTGCCTGGTTAGCATCCTCTTGACTATTGTAACAGCCTGCACTAGAAATTTAATTTTGTATTTAATACCTAACAGTTACTCTTTAAGAACTACATTTTGGCTAGCTCTGTACCTGGGAGACCACTGTACATGAGAGACCTTAGCAGCAGAGTCATCTGTTGCCCATTAGGACTACCAACCAAATATCCCTTATGGGTTACTGGGGTCTCATTAGAATCAAAGCCCTAGGTAAGCCTATGTCATCTGCTGTTGAAACACAGGTATGTCCAATTTTAGCACTATGCTGGCTTTCTTGCAGTCTGAACAGTGGAAGTGATGCAATCAGGGCATCAGCACACAGTGCTCCACACATAGAGCCTGAAACCTGATTAGCTGAACTCTGTGTTTTTGGACATGTGAACAAAATTTCAGGACTGTTTAGCTTCAGAAGTGTTTCACAAAAAAAAAAAAAAAAAAAAAATCTGTAAGCCGTTAGATGATATATATATATATATATATATGTATATATATATATATATATATATAGACAAGTACCTAGAAATGGAATATAAGCCATTCTCAGCACACTTACATAAATGTATACAGGGAGGGTGATTTGCTACTTTAAATTGGCAGTCAGTACACCAAAACCCCCATCTAAAAGTTTGGCAAGTGTTGATAATTGGGCACTGATGTAGTGGTGAGTTGGGCCTGTGATGCCACCGATACTAGCTAGCCAGCTGGCTACTAGTAGGAGATTGGCTACAGAAGTAGCTGATGGGTTACTACGTAGGGTTTAGTTAGAGTAGCCGATTGGCTACTATAACAATCTGTGGTTCAGTTGTTTGGGCGTGGGGGGTATGGAGTGGGGGGTTAGGGTTAGGCATTATCAGGGAAGGTTAGTGTTAGACATTAGGAGGGGAGTTTAGTGTTAAACATTAGAGGGGAGGCTAGTGTTAATATAAGCATCATTTGGGGGTTAGTATTAGCCATTAGTAGGGAGGGCGATTAGGGGGTTGGATAAATCTATTGTAAAGTATTGATTATATTCCATTACCAGTATTTTAACTATCAAAGAGGGAGAAACCAAGAGCCCAATATGGTGTAGTATGTCAGGAACTTTGGATAATGAGAAGTGAAACAATTATACTCACAAACATGGGTTACCACTTAGGCAACCACTGTGTAGGCAGGTGAGGAGAATAAACCTGTCCTCACTCAGGATAAAGAAGTCGATCTCTGTAGATCGGAAAGAAAGGGGTAGGTCACCCCTCCACCCAGGGGTGGACTCAGTATACCAGTAGGAGAACAGAGGCGCAAGCAGGATAAAAGTAGATAAAACCTTTAAAATTTGCTAGGAGGAAGTGGTGGACTTACCTCCATAAAGCAGACACGAAAAACTATCTGAAGATAAATACATACATTTATTGTAAAGTATCCCAGGGATGCAACGCGTTTCGCAAGCTTAAGCCCGCTTCATCAGGCAATAAGATAGAGACAACAACAGCAATTCGGATATAGCATGTGAAGCGCCTCTGTGTCTGCTTTATGGAGGTAAGTCCACCACTTCCTCCTAGCAAATTTTAAAGGTTTTATCTACTTTTATCCTGCTGGCGCTTCTGTTCTCCTACTGCTAGTATTTTAACTATCGATATCACCCGACCAATTGAACTGGCCGTGCTGCAATACGTATTCTTCAGCATCGCAGTGAATCTCAGACATCTGCAGTGGTGCAGCAGTCGCCAGCTCAGTAAAGCTGCTGAGTTAATCCACTGTCAGTACATGGAGGAGGTGTTTTAAACATTTAACATTAGTCTTTCTGTTGGTCCATATTGTGGCGGTGCCAGAGGTGTCACTAGGGTTGGTGGCACCCAGTGCGGAAACTCATGGTGTCACCCGTCTCTCACCTTATGAACCTTCAACCTCACCAGGTAGTAACATTGCTTGTAATGTAAATATGATCACCATGTGGCCCTAGTGGCCTCTGAACTCCATTATTAGCTCAGCACAGGGCAGCCTGAAGGCAGAAGAGCAGTAGGGGGAAGCACATCAGGCACTAGCCTACTCTGTATTTACATAGCCTACTCCACTCTCCCTTAGCCTGGAGCTTGATGTCACCCCCTCTGCTGGCGACACCTGGTGCAGTCCGCACCCATCGCACCCCCTAGTGACGCCACTGCAAGCAGTTATTATATTAAATCCAAGGGAGGGGATTAGAGCTATGATGACTGTGGGTAGATGATGGTGAACAGATGTGTCTTTAAACTGCTTGGATGAGTTGAAGGTGGGGCGAGCCTGATGGGCGAGGGAGCTCCATAGAGTTGGGGCTGCTCTGGAGAGGTCCTGCGGCCTCTCGAGTGAACAAGTGATGCGAGGACACCATAGAGTGATGGAGGAGTGGAGAGAGCAGGTTGGAAAGTATCTCTGGACGAGTTGTACAAATGTGAGGTATGGTGGATGAATTTGTATGCCAGACAGAGCAGTTTAAATTTCATTAATGAGTAAAGGGTTGACAGTGCAAGCTGAAATACATTTCCACG
Organism: Hyperolius riggenbachi; assembly: GCF_040937935.1. Classification (NCBI taxonomy): domain Eukaryota; kingdom Metazoa; phylum Chordata; class Amphibia; order Anura; family Hyperoliidae; genus Hyperolius; species Hyperolius riggenbachi. The sequence goes on along the minus strand of NC_090647.1, from coordinate 212,091,925 downwards.
CTCGTAATAAATCTTGTAACTGTTACAAAATATCCTGTGTTAGGTTTTTAACACAAGCAGCCTCATAGTAAACTTTCTTCCTGGTAAGAAAATGGTTAGAAGATCGTAGATAATAATTTCCCCTTTTTCCAGGAATGAGAATCTAGGACTTGTCAACATTTCAACCTTATGCTGATCATATCACAAAAATGTCTTACAAAGGAAAGTCCCAAATATCAATCAGATATGTGCTATTGACAGAATGATAACCTAAGCAGTGTCACACTTCCTTGTGAATGTGACAATATTCAATGCATACCTGTGCACAGTGAGCTCTGCCCAAACCTACCATTTCTCTCTCTGTTAAGCTGAATACTCACCTGAAGGTGGATTGGGGAACCTCACAGCGAAGCCTACCAACAAACGAGGTTCCCCGATCCATCTTCCTACCTGCGGTATCATGCAGCATTACGTGACAGCACCCGTCAGGCCTGGGAGGTCCAACAATTTCAGCACTTTGCGCAGGAGTCGTTGAGGATTTTAAAGATCTGATCCGTCGTGATGGTTGCTATCACCGCACATCACCAAACGTCGTTCATGTAATCATGCGTCTGTACCCACATCCTGAGGTCGCAGAAAGAATCGCTACTCTCTCAAACAATTGCCAGTTGGCAGAAATCACGTAATGGGTACAGGCCTTTAGTCTACTACCACAGCTTTAATAAGTTGATGCACAGGACAAACCACTTTTAACCACGACAAGAAAGTTACACAATAACAATGTAGTTAAGTAGTATTGCTGGCCTGCGCTGTAATTCATGGGAAGTGTGATTTTACCACTATATCCCCTTTAAAGCCCAAACTGTCAGATTCCTATCAGCCCTCTTTCACATAGGATGCTGAGCTGTGTGTCTGTCAGCGGACGCACTAGCAAGCACCTAGGCAGCACACAGGAGCAGCTGACAGGCAGTCAATTCACTGCCTTCAGCCTCTTGTGTAAAAGAGACCTTGACCATAATGGTTTGATCCAAAGGGCCTGATGCACTATGCAACAGTAAAGTGGTCAGGCAGTGCATGGCAATTTAATTACTAACACCAGTGGAGCACCACCCATTAGATACCGGGTTAATGTGCCTGTTGCTATGGTAACACGCAATGTAATGTGCGTTACCACAGCAATGTGCGCATTGCCATGGTATGTGTGTGGCATTAATGTGTTAACTGACGGTGCTATCCAGGCGTTAGTAATGATCAAATTGGCATGCGCTGCCTGAACATGGCAACTTTGCCACTGCATAGTGGATCAATCCCATAACCTGTGAACACCCATGGGAGACAATACTGTTACCATGGCAGATAGGGTCCTTGTTGGAAAGAAGAATTAATCGCTAAATATGACTAAAGAAGGCAATGGAAGTGGGAAACCAGTGCCTAGAAACATCCACCTGCCCTCAGAGCAACCACACCAAAAAACACTTGGCTCTACCAGAAACAGTAGAGATCGACAAAGGTTTCTCCATTTGTGTGATCACTTTTTCCCATGCCCGACTTCCCAATGGTGTATGGCAGTGTATGTGTGTGTATTCCTATGGAAGGGAATTATAGCTCACTCAGTATCCGGCATGATGGCGTATTAATGTCTCTGTGGTAAATGCTTTAGCAGCTTAACCTAGATTCATGAGGTTCTATTTCTGAATGAGTCAGCCACGTACAGCAAAATTCATCTCTCCTGTTGAGCACGAGCTATAAAACCCACATGGATCACCGGTGCAGAGCCACAGAACTGTAAAATTAGATGTCCAGTAACAGCCCTATCAATGTATTTTCATTAGGGCTTTTATTTTCTTAATCATTGCAGGTAATAATTCTCTGATAACAGAACATTGCAGCTAATCTGCTGACTCCAACGTACTTTTCAATTTCATTTTCTCTGTTACAGATTTCCATGAAACTGTCCTTTAGTCTCAGAAATGTATAGCCAAGTCTGAAACGAAAAAAAATAATAGTCATGATGTCCCATTGAGATCACTACAAAGACCTAGTAAGTAATGGCAACTTTTATGCAATTAACATATTGAAGGCAGAAAAAAAATAAAGACAATGATGTTAAGGCATTAATGGAGATGGGGTTATGAATAGCTTTGTACTGGGGGCAAAGAAGGTCACCCTGAGACAGAGGGCTTCTAGGTTCAGGTGACATTACACTGACGAGCTACAAAGGAACATTTACATTGCTGTGAGTGGGTTGCTTTGTGGCTGCAAGTATACAGCAGAGGGAGATGCAGAATGCAGTGAATCTTACTGGCAGGGATGTAGCAGCATATCAGTAGCTACTTAAAAGAACACTATTAAACCAAGAGTTCTAAAATGACAATGCACAAATAATGTCTAAGTAGCTGTGTAAACATTTTTCTACTTTTCATGTTAAATATCAGAGGCAAAAGCTTTAATTCATTGTGTGTAGGATTTAGCTCTATTGGGACAAATCAATTGCAGAAGGGGTGTCTGCTTCAATGCACAGCCAGTGTTGCATATCAGACTACAGTATTTTTTTCTGAAAGCAAAAAAAGTATGAAAAGTTGTGGTGTCACAATTACAAATGTTTATAACAAGTTACATTTCCTCTGCTCTCTTCACACACTTCAGTCAGAGACACAGGACCTGCTGAGAGCTTTCTCTCACACCCAGAGTTACACACAGGGTTAACAGATGAAGTGTGAGGGGAATTCCCCCTCCCCTCATGGTTCACTCTGCCGTCAGTTTTGTGAAAGTATTTTGATAACAGTAGACAAAGAGGTTGCCAGTGAAATGTATACACCAGTACTTATCAGCACTTCCCAAACATTTCCTATCTCAATTGAAAAGTTAATCGATAGTTGGGGTGTCAAACTCAATCCCGTAAGGGGCCAAAATCTAAAACACAGTCTAAGTCATAGGCCACAATGTTAAGATTTAACATCTACTGAACAATTTCAGTCTGAATGGCGTACCTATAGCGACCATGGGGGGCCCCAGCGGGTCAGTGACTTCAGCACATGCGCGGGCATGGGCTCGCGCCATGCACACATGTCATCGGGAGCGTACTGCGCAGGTGTAGTACGCTCATGCACATATGCAGAGGATGCTAACCCGCTGGGGGTTGGCGATACTTCTAAGCTTGCCAACTGGAGCAAGGAGAAGACCGGAGCCATAGTGAGGGACAGGGTGACCACTAGAGGCTGGAAGAAGCCCCAGGTAAGTAAAGCTAGTTTATCTACAGTAATTCGCCTCGTATATCCTTTAAATCTGATTTCTGAAGTGTGCACAGCAGCCATGTCAATCTGACATTCAGCTCTCAACAAAAATAAAGAGTTGGCTTTGAGCTTTTTTGTTCAGCCAGGTGAAAGAGTTTTGACTTCTATTTACTTTTCAGCAGAGTTTCCATTGCATTTGACTGCAGTTTAGCTACCTCACATGTGTGCACAAAGCACTGATAAAAATGAAAAGTGAACACAAGCGAATTCTTAATAGACTTAGGACTATATGTACCCATGTTTCTCATCATGCCTCACTCCATAAGCAGTTGAACACAGGTTTACTTTATGAATCCGCTCAATTTAGTGGCTAGTATTCTGCCATGATACTTGCTGAAATATTAAAACATTTTATAATGTCCCTTTAATTGCTTATTATAATCCCAATTAATTTTAATTTTAGTGACTTACCTTTGTATACCTTCAACTAGAGCTACTTCATCTGGCGAAGAGGAAATGTACACACTAGATTTCCCTGACAGACTTGATTTTCTTTCACTGTCTACGTTATCTTCATCTTTCACCTGCACAGTGTGGCACAAGCACAGAGCACGGAAGAACAGGTCCTCTCTTTCCTGAGAACAGAAACATTTACAATTCTTAGACATCCAAAATGTAGCTTTATATCACAGACAGAGCACAGAATTGTCATTACATAATTTCAAGCAGCTACAGAAGCTCCAGACCTAAACACAGTTACAACAGACATTAGCTTAGTAATTTTTCAAACAATGAAATGTTAACACTTGTACAGTACTTTTCACCTGATGAACTGAAAGTGCTTGAGAGATGCAGCCAGTAAGGGTGTGCTCAGTAGGCCACCCTGGAGTGTTGGGGAGTCTTGCCCTAGGACTCCTTACTGAATAGGTACTGACTAAAATTAGGATCCAAAACATGGTATCCTATGTCAAAGGTGATGTCTTTAAATGAAATCTTCAGCGTGGGAAAAATTGAGCTTGACTTATCTGGGCTTTTCCCAGTCCCTGTAGTCATTCAGGCCTCTTGCTGTCCTCTTGGTCTGCTGCATTGTGCTGCTGTCACTGAATGCACTGTCCCCACCACGAGTCTCCTTAATTGTGCTCCCATGCCTGGTAGTGTTCTGTACATGCAAAGTTCGTAAACCTTGCAACTGTGCATGCACAGAATGACCTGGCTGGGCAAGCACAAGAGGAGGTATGCGCAGAAGCCATAGCTAAGCCAGTTGGGGGCTTTGGTTGGGGGCACAACAGTGCAGACCAAGAGAACAGCAAGCAACTTGATAGACTGCGGGAGGCTGAAAGGAGCCCCAGGTAAGTATGATTTTCTTTACCCAGTACCCTATCCAGCCAAAGTTAATAAATTAAGCTAAGAAGAGCACAGCTCATTTACAGTGTGCCCAGAAAGCCACCATAGCTGTGTGTATATCATGTGTGTATACCCCAGTCATAATCTGCTACAGCACCCATAATGTAGGTTAGGATCAATTTCTTAGTGGGAAGCCAATTAACCTATGTTTCCAGATGTGCTGGTAGAAACCTGTGCAAACATGGAGAGACTATACAAACTCTGTGCACATAGTGATTGGGTGGGTACCTGAATCTGGGAGTGCCGTGAGACTAGAGTAAAGATTAATGGTATAAAAGATAATAAAACTAGGAGAAAGAATTGGTAACATATACAGTGATGATGCTAGTAAATATAATTTAATTCACACTATGTAATACTAAAAATCATGGGGCCTGTGTCTCGAACAGTAAGTAGCTATAATCAGTATGCTCTATATGAATTCTGGGAGTGGACTGATAAGCATGTAACTGATTAAATCATGTAAGTGATGTTTAAGCCTGTAATAGGCTAGTCTTGATCTTGTGATCATGTATCGATTCTGCTTCCTGTCCTAAGACTCGCATAGGATACACCATTTTTGTAAATGTATTAGACATTAAATTCAAGAAAACATTAAATCCAATTACATTTATTACGAAATAAGGATGTGTTGATTGCTGTGCGTCTCATTTATTGAGCAAACATTGATCCATATCCATTCTATACTGCATTTAGTGCACTGGGAGCATGGTGGGGAAAGGCCAGCAGTAGGGTATAGAATTCCCATAGCTTCAAAAAGCATTGAAACGTACAAAGATAGCTACCACTGCATTGGCAATACCTGACCAGATTTTTGCTGAAATTCTATCAGTATTGATAGAGTCTGTTCTAGACTTTTTTTTCTGCCTGAAGCAATCATTGGGAGGATGCCCCCCCCCATACATTTGAAATGCAATAAATACTCCACATATGACAAATAGCAATCCGCAACATTTAAACTGCAACAATTGTCCCGACGTATCATTACTGATGTCAGTGGGAATTATAGATACAAAAAATTTGCCAACGAGCTGCTTATTATCCCCCCAACCAAAGTGCAGTCATCGCACCTGCCCATCGCTGGTGTTCAGTAGGCAAGTGTGACTGCTCACTCATCATTCCTGATCAGTGTGTGTGGGGAAAGAGTGTGACTCAAAGTTACAGAATGTCAGAAACAGTGACCGTTTCAAGGCTTATGCAAACTCCTAGCAGAGCCCTGTTTTACAAACAAAGGATATCCCAGGACGTTTACGCATCCACAGAAGTTAAGTAACCAAAGCATCTAACAGGCAGCCTCTGAATGCTGTGTGTGTACACAGGAAACATGCTGGCTTGGCTCCCTGAAGCATGTGATTCCCCCTACTTCATGGGAGAACCGGAGTATTAAGTGGTGCAAAGATTTTGGGTATTCTTAATAGTCTTTGGTGATCAGCTGGACCAAACATAAGCTCTGTACCAGACACTTTAAATGGGTCAAATGAATCATGAAACTGCAGTGTACTGTAAGTAGTCACAGATTACTTGTACAATTTATCTGCTCACAGAATCAAGCAAAACCATGACAGAAAATATCAAGAAAGTCATAAAACAACATCTTCATTTGTAGGTCTGCCCTGGTGAATGTCCCGAAGAGCATCCTAATACATGGAAATTATTTTTAATATCCCATTTTCCAATTCCTCAGAATTTTATGCTGTAGAAATGAGTCTATTGATGGCAGACATACCTTTCCTCCTGCTCCAGGAGATGAATCAATCATGTCAATGCCCAGACAGTCGTGAAGGATCTGCCCATTGCAGATGACATGCGGTACATATACATGACCTTCAATGCAGCACTCAATGAATTCCATATTGTTCTCCGTCAATGTTCCAGTCTTATCAGTGAATATATACTCTACCTGTTGATGAAGAAGTGTCAGAATGTAAATAACATTGTAACGATATAGAAAACTGTACATCCTTACAGAAACAATTGACTTGTTAATGGGAACCTGAAGTAAGAGTAATACAGAGGCTGCCATCTTCATCCCCATACACACGCTCAACAGCGGTCTCTTATACAGCGGTCTTTTATACAGCACAATTATTAAGCAAGTTTTGTTGTGAAACAAGTTGAACAACCAAAAAAAGTTGCTTGCTATTGTTCACATAACTGATAAGACTTCAATCCAACTGTTGGATTGACTTGACGAACAACTGAGAGAATTTGTGTCCAACATGGCAATGTGTATAGAAGTCTGCTATGACTTTTAAATGACTTCCATTACTAACTAGAACATATTAGTCGTTCGCCAGTTGAGTAACAATATGTAAATATGCAGTTGTTCGTCAAGTTGTCTGTCAAGTTGTTCTGTGTGTATAATAGTTACTGTATCTGCACGCCAAGACGTATCTTTCCAACTTTTTTAATCGTAGTTGTTTTAAAGTTGTTTATAGTAAAATACTTTTGTTGAGCATGTGTATGTGGCTTTAGTTGTCTTTGAGTCACAGACATGCAGCCAGTGGAGTCATACCAGAGTCAATGTATCTGATCTGTGTGCTCATTCTGGACCAGTGAGGCAGAACATCAGCACAGAATTTGAAATAACAGTTCAGTGCCAGCTGTTTAGTGCCCAGTGTAGGCCTTGGCACTAGAATATTGAATAGGGAGGGGAAAGAGCTTACCGTTGAAACAAGCAGAGATTCAAGTGGTAAAAGGGAGAAGTACATTATGGCATCCAAAGGCTTATCTTTCATGTAAGCCCAGTGTTCAAATAGGACTTCCTGCTAGTTCTTAACTGGGTAATAGTGAAGAATTACAAAGATAATTTTACTTAATCCAGGTAACAAAGCCTAGCCAACTTCCACTTAAGCTAGCCATACGCTAGGTCAGTCATTTTTAAACAATGAGGAAGATAACTTACTGTGGGGTATATGTACCAATAACGACAGAAGATTTTTGTTTAAAAAAAAAAAAATGTAAATACTTTATTAGATACAAAATTTTCAACACATTAAAAGCTGCTTATCATTCGTATCTAGGTCAGTCATGATCCACGGTGCCAATCCAATCGTTCTCTATCGGACCGAAATTCGATAAAAAAAATAATGTTCAAAGCCTTTCCTACATGACATGTTCAGTCCCGACAGATTTTAGCAAAAATCTATGAACCACAGGCGCTTTACTGCTCAATGCAGTGTAAAGCTATGGACAAATCGCCCCCTTCTACTCCTGCCCTCTGAGTTTTATGACCTTTAATTAGTTATAAGTGAGAGTTACTGTGCAGTAACACAACTAAGTTCTCAGTAGGCTTGGGACAGTGCATAAACAAGTTTAAGATCTTTTCTGCAGCAGATTCCACCCAATCATGCTTGCTTATGGACTTCAGTGATTTTTAGCTCTCCGGAAGGTCATCCAGACAGGTTTTGGTTCATATGGGTGCAGGTGTCACCGGCCTCCCATAAGAGTTGTGTTGCTCTTGCCCAACTGCTGTTTTTATCCTATAGAGTTCATTGCAGAGGGATGCCCAACCCCTTCCATACAAAAGGATATGCTACTTGGCTGGGATTAATTACAACTGATCAGTTGAGGTGACAATTGTTTGAAATGTGTAACCAGCTTCACTCTTACCCATGTTCCAAAAAATATACAAGATTAGTTTTTACCTTGCTCATTCTTAATGAACATATTAATGTACATCATTATATATTATTTGTTTAACTTAAAAATGAATCAGACATTTTCTCCAATGATTTATTGTGACTCTGTAATTTGAAATTAGAAAGACCTACTATTATGAACAGCAAAGGGGATTCGCAGCAGTGCAATTATTAGAGAGATTCCAAACAGAAGGTGCTAATTATACCCACACATACATTTCCCCCTTGATATCAAAGTCCCAGTGTTTTACAAACAACATCCATGATGGTAAACAAACACCAGCTGCTTTTAATGATATGGCCAAGTAGACACATATCAAAGCAGATGTGAAAATTCTAAGCTGGTCACATGGGTGGTCAGTTAATATTCTATGACATGAGTAAGTGCAGTTTTAGCTTTTCATAAGCACACGAGATGCACTGTACATATTTCATGTGAAAAACCTAGAGGAATATAAAGTGGAATGCAATTTGAACCAATCCGTTAGATTCTAGTGCTTAGTAGACAGTGAATGCTAACATTCAATAGGCTGTCATGGGTCATAGCTTTAGTCTTCCAAGTAATTCTGCTATAAGGACCCCTCTGTCAAAAAATAGAAAGCAGTTAAAATCTAACAGAACCAACAGCTTTTGGATTAGTCAATCTCCTCATGGAGGATTCTCAGTGTTTTCTATGATTTCAAAAGCATTTCCTGAATGGCAGTTGTTAAGTCTAAGTGACAAAACCATGTGCAAGTGAGTGTGCATGTTTGTTTGCGTGTGTGTGTGTGTGTGTGTGTGTGTGTGTGTGTGTGTGTGTGTGTGTGTGTGTGTGTGTGTGTGTGTGTGTGTGTGTGTGTGTGTGTGTGTGTAAAGCTTGTAGCTTACTATTTTTGCAGGTAAACTGCAGTTCAGGAAATGCTTCTGAATACAAACAAAACCCTGAGAATCCCCCATGAGGAGAGATGGACTAGTCCAAAACCTGTTGGTTCTGCCTGACTGCTTCCATTTTTCGCTGGAGTGGTCCTATAAGGCAAAAATGTAGAATAAACTGTAACATTTTCCAGAAATGAATATGAAGTGAATGCAATTCAACAATTCGCTCTTTTATATGTAGACCCAAAAGACTGTGATTATTGCTATAAAAGCTAAGATTTTATTTTCTTCTAAATTGTAAATAGGCTGGGAAAACCCCTGAATGCTTACTTCCACCATTACCTGTAGATCACAGGGATACACCTATAACTTTATAAGAACCAAGTACTGTATTTGGAAAGGAACAAAGTGCACAAACACTTTTGCTTTAAAGAGAACCCGAGGTGGGTTTGAAGAATATTATTTGCATACAGAGGCTGGATCTGCCTATACAGCCTAGCCTCTGTTGCTATCCCAAACCCCCCTAAGGTCCCCCTGCACTCTGCAATTCCTCATAAATCACAGCCACGCTGCTGACAAACAGCTTGTCAGAGCTGGCTGTGTTTACATCTGTAGTGTCAGTCTCAGCTGCTCTCCCCGCCTCCTGCAGAACTCCAGTCCCCGCCTGCATCCCTTCCCTCCCTGCTGATTGGAGGGAAGGGTTGAGGGCAGGGACCGGAGCTATGCAGGAGGCGGGGGAGCAGCTGAGACTGACACTACAGATGTAAACACAGCCTCACAGCACGGCTGTGATTTATGAGGGAGTGCAGAGTGCAGGGGGACCTTAGTGGGGTTTGGGATAGCAACAGAGGCTGGGCTGTATAGGCAGATCCAGCCTCTGTATGCAGATAACATTCTTTAAACACACCTCGGGTTCTCTTTAATACATAATATACACCAAACTTTGAAAACTAGAAACATTTATGCTGGCTACAAAAGTGATGGAAAATATGTTTCAAGGGGTCTAACACCTGGAGGGGGGCATGGCAGAGTGGGATACATGCCAAAACTCCCCGGCAAAAAATCAGGATTTGACGCAAAGCAGCGTTTTAAGGGCAGAAATCACACTGTTTTGCTAAATTGGAGGCCTGATGTGCTTTAAAACATCTTGCATGTGTATACATCAATCAGGGAGTGTAATTAGTGTACTGCTTCACAGTGACAGACCAAACTCACTGTGTAACGCACCGCAAACAGCTGTTTGTGTAGTGACGGCCGTCCTGGACTGGTGCGCATCATGGCCAGAGTGCAGGCGAAGGCGGTTTTCAAGCCCATATGGTCGGGCTGAGGTAGCTCAATGACAGAACAACAGTGAGTGTCCAGCTGATCGAATTTGGTCTGTCTACAATGAAGCAACGACCTTATTATATTTTCTTGGGTCAGGTGTGCCCCCCAACCCCAACACACTCATATAGCCGGCGGTCATTGCTTCATTGTGATACGCAAGCCCCTTCACCGCGGCAAGGTAACGATCATGAAGGGGAATTGACACATGTACATGCCTTTTGTTTTGTTGTTGCAGCTGCAGGGCAGCCAGAAAAATTAGCTAGGCATGTACACGCATCAGAAAAATGATTATAGCGGCCGCTGCTAGCAGCTGCCTTAAAAATTCAGGAATCCGCCTGGCGTCCTGGACCCTGTTGGTGGTGGCGGAGAAGGCAGTCAAGCGGCCTGCAGGCAGAGATGCTGTGTGGGGAGTAGGACCGACTTAGTCTTGGGGCAGGCAGCCAGTCACACGGCGTGCAGGAAGAGATGCTGTGTGTGGGGACTGACTTAAGGCCCATACACACGTCGGATAGTCTGTATACACGCCCGATTTAGCAGGCGAACGACGGGACGTTCAAACGACCCGTCGTTCGCGGAAATCCGACTTGTGTATGGGCCTTAAGTCTTTGGGCGGGCAGTAACCCTCCGGGATCCATGCCTTATTAATTTTGATAAAGGTGAGGTACTGAACACTTTTGTGACCTAGGCGACTTCTCTTTTCAGTTACAATGCCTCCAGCTGCGCTGAAGGTCCTTTCTGACAGGACGCTTGAGGCAGGGCAGGACAGAAGTTGGATGGCAAATTGGGACAGCTCTGGCCACAGGTCAAGCCTGCGCACCCAGTAGTCCAGGGGTTCATCGTTGTTCACAGTGTCTACATCCACACTTAAGGCCAGGTAGTCAGCTACCAGCCGGTCGAGGCGTTGGTGGAGGGTGGATCCGGAAGCGCTAAGTCGAGGCATTGAACTAAAGAATGTCTGTATGTCCGACATCACCATGAGATCGCTAGAGCATCCTGTCCTTGCCTGCGTGGACATGGGAGAAGGTTTACTGGCAGTGGTACCTTTATCCCGTTGTGCTGTGACATCACCCTTAAAAGCACTGTAAAGCATAGTTGCCAGCTTGTTCTGCATGTGCAGCATCCTTTCTGCTTTCAGGTGAGTTGGTAACATGTCCGCCACTTTGTGCCTATACGATGGTCTAGTAGCGTGGCCACCCAGTACAGCTCATTCCCCTTGAGTTTTTTTATACGGGGGTCCCTCAACATACTGGGCATCATGAAAGACGCCATCTGCACAAAGTTGGATAGAGACGTACTATCCAATTCCTGTTGCTCTACCTCAGTGATGTCAGGAAAGTTCTCCTCCTCCCCCCAGCCACAAACAATACCACTGGAGTGTTGAGCAGCACAAGCCCCCTGCGATGCCTGCTGCCTCCTCCTCCTCCTCAAAAAAAAAAAACACCTTCCTCATCATCTGACTCCTCTTCCCAATCCCCACACGACTCTTCCTCCTCCTCTTCCTCCCCCCTCTGTGCTGCCGCAGGTGTTGAGGAAACATCTGGTTCTGATGAGAATTGATCCCACAACTCTTCCTCCTGTAACTGTTCCTGTTCACGCTCATCCACAGCTTGATCCACCACTCTACGCACGGCACGTTCCAGGAAGAAGGCATACGAGATCAAGTCGCTGATGGCGCCTTCACTGCAACTCACCATGTTTGTCACCTCCTCAAACGGCCCCATGAGCCTGCAGGCATTTCGCATGAGTGTCCAGTTCTTCGGCCAGAACATCCCCATCTTCCCAGAGCATGTCCTTCTACTGTAGTTGTAGAGATACTGAGTGACGGCTTTCTCCTGTTGTAGCAGGCGGTTGAACATCAGGAGGGTCGAATTCCAGCGAGTCGGGCTATCGCAAATCAAGCGCCTCACCAGCAAGTTGTTTCTCCGCTGAATATCGGCCAAGCGTGCCATGGCCATGTAAGACCGCCTGAAATGCCTACACAACTTCCTGGCCTGCTTCAGGACGTCCTGTAAACCTGGGTACTTACACACAAATCTCTGGATTACGGGATTGAGCACATGTGCCATGCAGGGTACATGTGTCAACTTTCCCAAATTCAAAGCCGAAATGAGATTGCTGCTGTTGTCACACACCATGTTGCCGATCTCCAGTTGGTGCAGGGTCAGCCACTGACCCCCCTGTTTGTTCAGAGCAGCCAGGAGAGCTGCTCCAGTGTGACTCTCCGCTTTGAGGCAAGACATGTCTAAGATGGCGTGACACCGTCGTACCTGGCAGGCAGCATAGGCCTTGGGAGCTGGGGCTGTGTAGCTGGAGAGGAGATCGCAGCACCAGTAGAGTTGCGCTGCCACTGAGCCAAGGAGGAGGAGGAGGATGACAGCGAAGAGGATGTAGCAGGAGGAGTAGGAGGAGAAGAAGAGGAGGTGGCAGCAGGCCTGCCTGCAAGCCGTGGAGGTGTCACAACTAGGTCTGCTGCACAGCCACATACTCCCTGCTTGCCATCGGTCACCAGGTTGACCCAATGGGCTGTGTAAGTAATGTACCTGCCCTGACCGTGCTTGGGAGATCAGGCATCCGTGGTCAGATGGACCCTTGACCCAAAGCTGTGTGCCAGAGATGACACCACTTGCCTTTCTACTTCACGGTACAGTTTGGGTATCGCCTTTTTTGAGAAATAATTGCGGCCTGGTATCTTCCATTGCGTTGTCCCGATGGCCACAAATTTTCAGAAGGCATCAGAGTCCACCAGCTGGTATGGTAACAGCTGGCGGGATAACAGTTCTGCCAAGCCAGCTGTCAGACGCAGGTCAAGGGGGTGACTGGCAGACATTGCCTTTTTCCGCTCAAAGATTTCCCTCACGGACACCTGGCTGCTGCTGTGGGCAGAGGAGCAGGAGCTGCTCAAAGTGAGAGGTGGAGTGGAGGAGGTTGGGTCCTTGCTGAGTTCAGGAAAGAGTAGGAACAAAAAGTCCAAAAGAATTCCATTTGTTTTACACTATAGTCATCTCTCTAGAAAAATAAGAGGGATAGTGTGTAAGTTTTGGCCTATCCTACAGAAAGATTCAGAGGTTGGTTCTCTCTTTAAAGAGGCCGGACGGTTGCCAATTTTGTATGCAAACGGGACTTGTATATGCTTTAAAATGCCCCTGTGGGCTGGTGTATGTAGGGGGGACCACCCGCAATGTAAAAGTTCGCATCCAGGAACACAGAAGGAGCATTGCGGACTTTTACAAAAATCCTGACAAACAGAATGTCCCTGTGGCTAGACATTTTAATCAAGCCGGACATTCAGTGCCTCAGTTGAAATGGATGGTAGTGGATTCCATCCCCCCTCTTAGACGAGGAGGGGATAGGGAGAAGGTATTACTCCGCAGAGAGGTTGAGTGGATAAGGAAACTAGATTTTGTGAATCCTAGAGGACTAAATGAAAATGTGAGTTTCAAATGTTTCCTTTAATTTTTTACAAGAATGTTTCCTTTAATTCTTTACAGGAAAGAATTCTAATGTGGGCCTCTATAAATTGCGGGAAATGGATGACCCCTCATCTTGTTATTGCAGGGTAGACGGTATAGTAGTTCCCTGTATAAGGATTTGGATACTGTACATATTAATTTTATGTCACATGCAATGCAATTAATTATGTAGGACTTCCTGTGGACTTTCAGGGGGTTGTACTTCTTGTGGGTGGTCCTATATAAGGGGTGGTGTGGTGGTGGGTGGTTACACCTGATGAAGGGTCAGAGTACCCGTAACATGTAGTGTGTGCAGTTGCTCGAATAAAGAAGTCAAACGCAAGTTTGGAGCCTGTGGAGTGCCTTCTTCTACAAAGTGGATTATATTGTTGGCAGGAGTTGCTACCTTGTCAAGTGATAGCAAAGGTGAGACTCATAGGAGCTAAGATTGAACTGGTGGTATATTACACTGCTTGCGGTCAAGTAGGTGCACTGAACAGGTTACAGGTATGCACTGCAGTAATTGGTATTACAAATGTGCAGCTGTCACACACACACACAGGTACCGTGAACAGGTGCAATGACTAGTGGTATTAACAATGCGTGCTCTCACGTAGGTAGGTAGGTAGATTCACTGAACAGTGAACAGGTACAGTGATTGGGATTACAAATGTGCAATTGCCTGTCACACACACAGGTAGTCACTGAATGTGCTGGGCCTGGCAGTGGCATAGTAGGAATTGCCACCAAGGGGCCAAAGGCCAGCTGCGACTGACTGACAGGGCTGTATTTAATGCAAGTGGGCCACAAGAAAAAAAAATAGATCACAAGAACAAGATTAGCTCTCAAAAGAGCTGTTTAGGGGTGCTTTTTTTAGCAATAAGAATCAGCAAGGAGCAAGCTAACAAGCCTACAAGAGCCTAACAAAGCTTTCCCAATGGCTTTCTCTGCAGCAGCTCTCCCTTCTCTAATTACTGCAGGCACACGAGTGAGTGAAATGCCTGATGCTGCCTGCCTTTTATAAGGGGGGCTCCAGGAGGGAGTGTCGCCTGATTGGCTACAATGTGCCTGCTGACTGTGATGTAGAAGGTCAAAGTTGACCCTAATGATGTAGTATAGAGGCGGACCGAACTTCCGAAAAAGTTTGCGGTTCTCCGCGATCACGAACCACAGAAGTTCGCCAGTTCCCGACCGCCGGCGAACCGTTCGGGCTATCTCTATCTCTGACTGGGCTCTCTGTACACATAGAGTTAATGATGCACTGTGAAGGGAACCCCCCCCCCCCCCTCATGGCTGAGTCTGCTGTCAGAATTTCAGCAGACTGCCATCAGAAAAGTGGGAAAGGGATTAGATAACAGTAAACAGAGAGATAAGGATTCAGATTTATGCACAGACACTTACAGCACTTCCCAAACATTTCCTATCTCAATTGAAAAAAACATGTCAATTAATAGCGTCCCTTTAAGTTAAGGAGAGATCTCTAAAGCCCAATCTACACGATACGATTCTTTGTACAATTCAATTACGATTCTATTTACGATCCGATTAAATCCGACATGTCCGATAAGGATTCGAATCAATTCAAAACAATGGCAAATCGAATTGAATTTGAATCCCGATCGGACATGTCGGATTTAATCGGATCGTAAATCGAATCATAATCGAATCGTACAAAGAATCGAATCGTGTAGATTGGGCTTAAAGTTAACGTTTCAATCCTTAAAATAACTCCAGAATACTAAAGTTAAAGACAGGCTGTTAATTAACTGCATGTGAAAATAACTACAGAGGAGGTAACTTAAAGTGAACCTCCAGACTAAAAATCTACTCAGCAGCACTGAAAAGGCTTGGTGTTTCTTTAACAGGTTCACAGCATCAGAACTTTGTTTTTCATACTCAAGCCTAATTTTTAACTGCTTAGAAGCTAAGCTCCTCCCCATCAAAGAAAACTGCCCGGGCATTTTTCCGCCGATGCTGTGCAAAGCATGATGGGATTTCTGATGTTGTTGTTCTCGTTGCCTGGCGCACGCAGCTGGGAGGGGTGATCAGGACACAGGACAGTTGGAACTGTGTCTCATGCTCCCTGTCACCTCCTTTCAATCAAAAAGGTGGCTGTCCTCATGAAATCACAAACCTTTGCCTGTTTTTTTAAAAAAGGGTGGGTAAGAGATTATACTACCTATCTATTTTAATTAACATAGCTAATGTAACTTAAGCCTCCTGGCGGTCTAATTAATTTCGCCAGGAGGGAGCGCAGCAGTTTTGTTTGTTTTTTAAAATCATGTAGCGAGCCCAGGGCTCGCTATATGATAGCCGCTGCTCAGCGGCATCCCCCCGCCCGCTTTGATCGCCTTCGGCGATCTCCGATCAGGAAATCCCGTTCAAAGAACGGGATTTCCTGGAGGGCTTCCCCCGTCGCCATGGCGACGGGGCGGGATGACGTCACCGACGTCGTGACGTCATTGGGAGTCCCGATCCACCCCTCAACGCTGCCTGGCACTGGGGGGGGGCTGCGCGGCGCGACGGAGAGCGGCGATCGAGCACGGGGCGGCGGCGATCGGTGTGCTGACGTAGCTAGCAAAGTGCTAGCTGTGTGCAGCAAGAAAAAAAAAAGTAAGCAAATCGGCCCAGCAGGGCCTGAGAAAACCTCCTGCGCGGCTTACCCCGAACTATGTTCGGGGTTACCGCCTGGAAGGTTAATGACAGTATGTTTGTTTAGGCTGAAAGCGGATCCGAGATGAAAAACTAACTATAACAAGTAACTTGTCTATATATCTTATCTAAAGTTTAGCTAGTTTACACAGCATATCTGGCTGCAAACAGCTTCAAAACATTATGATTATTTATTACTGTGATACAATGAGGGCAGCCATGTTCTGTTTGTCACATTGTCACAGCCTGGAGGGCTGGAGATGCTACCAGCTTGCATGTGTGTAAATTCAGTCAGCAGCCACTGAATATACCCTCTGATGAAGGGAAACCCCCGAAACGGCGCTGTCAGGGTATTAACCCCTTAGGGATCACCTTGTTTGCTGCTATCTATGTTATCTATGTGATCACGTTGCCTCTGTTTATACTAGTGTATGTTACCATGCGACTGTGTACACATAGATCTTTGGTGTTTATCACCCTCATGCTGCCTAATAAGGCTCTTTATCCCAGGGGATACATGATTTGCTCCCATCTATTGTGTATATTCATGCTGTATATCTTTGTCTGTTTTTGGCTAATGCCAATGTTGTACACTACCTTTTTGATTCAATACAAACCTTTATGCATTTGACCTTGTTGCTGGTGTGCAAGTCATTTATCTTTCTATGTATGTGTAGGGCTATGTGTATAGTCCGGTTTACAGACTTATGCACCCACTTGTTACTCATGTTTTATACCTATATATTAGGTGTGTGAACCAGGTGTGCTAACCTTTTTCATTTAAATTGTAAATTCAGTCCCCTCTCCTCCTCCTGCCTCCCCGCTACCTCTGAAATCAATGGCTAGTAACCGCCTCCTCCTGCCCAGACTGAGCTCCCATAAGCCCTTGCTACAGTGCCAAGGCACAAAAGGAGCTGTGGGCGTGGCTTGTTTCGTTTATAGGGAATTAGAGTATTAAAACAAAACAAAAAAAGTATTTGGCTTCAGGAATGCCCTATAAACTATATGAAAGGAACACAATTATGCAATGAGTAAAAGTTTATCTCGGATCCACTTGAAGTTTTGTCTTTAAGGACTGAAGTGATAACATAACTCACTCACTGTGAAAAATTATCTCTACACCTTAATAAGGCAAGATAGCTGTGTGGTGGTAAGTTTTCTCTTGCCTTATTATCGCAAGCATGATCTTAGTGAATTGAGGCCAATATTATTCGGCAGCAATTAAAAATGGTTAAAGGGAACCCGAGGTAAGAGTGGTATGGAGGCTGCCATATTTATTTCCTTATAAACAATGCCAGTTGCCTGGTAGCCCTGTTGATCTTTTGGCATAAGTAGTGTCTAAATCAAAACCCTGGAACAAGCATATGGCTAATCCAGTAAAACCAGAGTCAGCTGAGTCAGAGTAACTGATCTGGTGCATACTTGTTCAGGGTCTATAGCAAAAAAGTATTAGGGCCCGTTTCCACTATTGCGGTTTCCGCCGCGATTCCGCAGAGTTTCCCCACACATGAATCGCACGGGGAAACTCTGCCATAGGGGATAACGGCGCTGCGGCCGAATCGCTTGCGGGAGCGATTCGGCCGGAACCCCCCGCAGATTTCGCGGAGGAGGCTGCGAATCCCATAGCCGTGTATGGCACGGCTCATGGGATTCGCCTGCGATCCCGCCAACCTGCTCAGTGCCGGCGTGCGTCTGAGAGACGAACGCTGCACTAGTGGAAACGAGCCCTTAGAGACGCAGGATCAGAAGGAATGCCAGGCAACTGGTATGGTTTAAAAAGGAAATAAATATGGCAGCCTTCATATCCCTCTTACCTTGGGTTCCCTTTAATAAGATACAAATGGTTTTGAGCTAATACAAATGTTATGTAAATTTTATGCAGCTTGTACTCTTAATTGCAATCACTTGCCAGTATAAAAAAAAAGTTGTTTCAGCGACATGGTATGAACAAGGACACAGAATTATCAGCAGATTCATCATTTATCACATGTGTGAAAAATATAAATTTTTTATTATTTATTTATTTTTGCCCTTTAGCTCAAGAAAACTAACTTATAACTTAACATTTTCAAGTAGGTAAAGAAAAACTAAGAAAAAAGTAGCCCAGGACACATCAATGTTTCAAGTCTCCCACTGTACAATGACATCCCATTAAATATTGTTTATAAAGCTATTAATAAACATTCCTCCTGCCCCTAGATATGTCTGCCATGGTCTGGCTCAATAACCTCTTACTGAGGTCCAGCTCA
This sequence comes from Hyperolius riggenbachi, assembly GCF_040937935.1. Lineage (NCBI taxonomy): Eukaryota > Metazoa > Chordata > Amphibia > Anura > Hyperoliidae > Hyperolius > Hyperolius riggenbachi. The sequence continues at coordinate 212,073,137 of NC_090647.1, read as the reverse complement.
TCAGAGGCATTGATTTCTCTGTCCATTTTATGTTCTCAGATGACATCTCTGGACAGCTTTTTTTTTTAATTTTTTTTAACTGTGTACTCCCTACTAGACCTTTCCAATATATATTTCATATAGATTCTATCCATATTTCTGAAACAACCCTAGGCACTTATTTATGATGTATTAACAATTTCCAACCAATTACATTCGCTGCAGTGTACTAATTTTCCATCTGCTTCCGCAACCACTGGTAATTATATTGGCTATAATGGTTTGCGTGTGGGGGCGAGATGCGAAGGGAAGGCATGAATCACTATGAGCGAATACCATGGCAAAGCTCTGTCATTTCAGCTTTACTAATAAAATTTCCCATGTGGGGCTCCTAAACAAATTATAATCCTCAAAAGGGCATAGGAAGCTCCCCACAGCGGTAATGGACATAAACAACTGTACAAAAATAAAACAGCATGACCAACATAGGGCTTCCAACAAGGTGAGCACCCAAACATGCAGACTGGTGGTCAGCAGGAAGACAGCCAGCGAGGGAATGCCTACTCTCTGTTCAGGCAGCCAGTCCATATGTCAAGGTTTTGCCAGTTGCTGCAAAGAGTGTATGGAGAATGCTTGGTTGAGGCCTCTTGCACACTACATGCGATTCTGATTTGCGATTTTGACGTGATTTTTCATGCAATTAAAATTTTGCGATTTTTAATTGGTACTGCATGCTGCATTTTTTCTGCGTTTTTCTATTTGAAAAACGCCGGGCGGATCGCTCAGATGAAAAGGAAGAATAGAATAAAATTGGGTAGCCAGAATAGAGGATTCAACTTTGTATTCAATTAATCTGAGATAATAACAAAGGTAATAAGGGATAAATGGCCTGTCTTATCTTTGGAGGAATATTTATGATCTACTCTAGGTAAAAGCTGCATAGGAGTGGTGTTATGTTTGTTTGTTTGCATGGATTATCTTGCCTGTATGTTATTTAGGGGGCATGGACTGTGCTGCTTGCGTGTTATTTGGAGAGTGTGAATGCTGCTGCTTGCATGTTATTTGGTGGGTGTGGATGGTAGAGCTGTATAATATATGAGGTGCTGCCTGTGCGTTAAGGGGGGTGCAGATGATGTTGGTTATATGCTATTTAGGGGACATGCATATGCTGGCCTGGTTATAGGGCTGTCACTGTTAGGCTCCCTGCACACTGCATGCGATTCCGTTTTTTAATTGTTTTTTACATGCGATTCCGGTTTTTAATTGTTTTTTACATGTGATTCCGATTTTTAATTGTTACTGCATTTTTTTGTTCACAGCATTCAGGGAAATATATATATATATACTGTATATACCGTGGCTTGCAAAAGTATTCGGCCCCCTTGAAGTTTTCCACATTTTGTCATATTACTGCCACAAACATGAATCAATTTTATTGGAATTCCACGTGAAAGACCAATACAAAGTAGTGTACATGTGAGAAGTGGAATGAAAATCATACATGATTCCAATAATTTTTTACAAATCAATAACTGCATAACTATTCAGCCCCCTTTGGTCTGAGTGCAGTCAGTTGCCCATAGACATTGCCTCAATGAGTGCTAATGACTAAATAGAGTGCAGCTGTGTGTAATCTAAATGTCAGTACAAATACAGCTGCTCTGTGACAGCTTCAGAGGTTGTCTAAGAGAATATTGGGAGCAACACCACCATGAAGTCCAAAGAAGACACCAGACAGCTCAGGGATAAAGTTATTGAGAAATTTAAAGCAGGCTTAGGCTACAAAAAGATTTCCAAAGTCTTGGACATCCCACGGAGCACTGTTTAAGCGATCATTCAGAAATGGAAGGAGTATGGCACAACTGTAAACCTACCAAGACAAGACCATCCACCTAAACTCACAGGCCGAACAAGGAGAACGCTGATCAGAAATGCAGTCAAGAGGCCCATGGTGACTCTGGACGAGCTGCAGAGATCTACAGCTCAGGTGGGGGAATCTGTCAATAGGACAACTATTAGTCATGGACTGCACAAAGTTGGCCTTTATGGAAGAGTGGCAAGAAGAAAGCCATTGTTAACAGAAAAGCATAAGAAGTCCCATTTGCAGTTTGCCACAAGCCATGTGGGGGGCACAGTAAACATGTGGATGAAGGTGCTCTGGTCAGATGAGACCAAAATTGAACTTTTTGGCCAAAATGCAAAACGCTATGTGTGGCGAAAAACTAACACTGCACATCACTCTGAACACACCATCCCCACTGTCAAATATGGTGGTGGCAGCATCATGCTCTGGGGTGCTTCTCTTCAGCAGGGACAGGGAAGCTGGTCAGAGTTGATGGGAAGATGGGTGAAGCCAAATACAGGGCAATCTTGGAAGAAAACCTCTTGGAGTCTGCAAAAGACTTGAGACTGGGGTGGAGGTTCACCTTCCAGCAGGACAACGACCCTAAACATAAAGCCAGGGCAACAATGGAATGGTTTAAAACAAAACATATCCATGTGTTAGAATGGCTCAGTCAAAGTCGAGATCTAAATCTAATCGAGAATCTGTGGCAAGATCTGAAAACTGCTGTTCACAAACACTGTCCATCTAATCTGACTGAGCTGGAGCTGTTTTGCAAAGAAGAATGGGCAAGGATTTCAGTCTCTAGATGTGCAAAGCTGGTAGAGACATACCCTAAAAGACTGGCAGCTGTAATTGCAGCAAAAGGTGGTTCTACAAAGTATTGAGTCAGGTGGCTGAATAATTACGCACACCCCACTTTGCAGTTATTTATTTGTAAAAAAATGTTTGGAATCATGTATGATTTTCGTTCCACTTCTCACGTGTACACTACTTTGTACTGGTCTTTCATGTGGAATTCAAATAAAATTGATTCATGTTTGTGGCAGTAATGTGACAAAATGTGGAAAACTTCAAGGGGGCCGAATACTTTTGCAAGCCACTGTATGCACACAGTATATATATATATATATATATATATATATATATATATATATATATATATATACACTATAGTGATACTTTGGGGAAAGGAAATGCCAAGCAAACACAGGTCTGAAAGTCCTGGCCACAACAATTGACCAACAATTAACAAGGAAAGGGGTAGGGAGGAAATACTGTGCTGCAGGAAGGGGAGTGAATAATTGCTGCACTTGGGGGCCTGGAGGAGTTATTGGTTGCACTTAAGGGACAGGAGGGGTTAATGGCTGCAATACTGTATGTAGTGCAGTCATTAACCCCTCCTGTGCCCTAAGTGCAGCCATTAACTTTGCTGAGTAGACTTATACTTGAGTCAATAAAAAAGCTTAAGCTTCCAGCTTAAGAGGGTTGACAATTGGAGTCGACTTATACACGAGGTCAACTTGTATTCAGGTATATACGATGTAGATATATATTCACTCTCCCCTCTAGTCTCCTCCCTTGTTATCCTCTGTATTTTACAACTCCAAGCAGTTGGCAGCACACCTGTTCCTTTCTATTCTCTGTTGGATATACTGTCTGTGCTCCCCTTTCTGGAAGTGGGTCACCTTTTCTACATATCTCTAACTTCGCGGTGCCATCTGTCTTCAAAAGTTGCCTGGCTTGCAAACATAGCTGTGTTTGTTTTATGAGTACAAATAAGTGTTTCACCTGTCCAAGCTCTTCATTCAGATCTGAGGTGTTCACAAGAGGACCTTCTCCTGTTGACTCATCAAACATCTCCTCATCCCATGTGAGGAAATAGGAGCCCAGGAATTTCTGCATTTCCACTGTGACGTACATAGAAACAGGGATAATGTAGTTGAAAAGTACCATAAAAGCCAGAAAATCTGTGAATGCTCTGATTAACTGCAACGGCACAAAACAGACAAAATGACATAAATCCAATGTTGCCACAGCTGCAGAGGAGAACACACATTAATGCAATATAATGCTGCAGGAACACTGAGAAAAGGCAATGCAGACAGAGGAAAAAGAGCACAGCAAAGAAAGCAGCAGAGGAAACATAACAAAAGGAAAAACAAGAAGTGAGATTGAAAACAGAAGCACGAGGCAGAAACAAGCCATACATAAAAAGAATCCTCCTTACCAGATGTCTTTGTCTTTCAGAGTTTGTTTTTTGGTTGTACCAAGGCTCATCACGGTACGCTTGGCTCTGCCACACATATTTCAGCACAGTGTTTATTAAGGCTTTGCTGATGAGAATACACAAGTATACAATAAGGTAGGCATTCATTGACCTAGAAAGAAAGGATCAGATCACAGATGAGCTATATTTGTAACACAGTAAATCCGTATATCATCCATACATCCAAGACTACAGACTATTTTTAGTAACAAACTTCTGAAATCGCAGGGCAGCTTGCTTAGTATATTCTGAGCCACAGTAGTTTTATGTAAAGGGTTTAAAGATACTGTGTTCCTCAATGCAGAGTATATATAGGGCATGGGTGCATGTTTTCATAACAGTCGTACACAACATTATTTTTTGTCTATTATGTTGGAAAATGTTCCTAGCATTAAATAAAGAATGTATGCATAGTGCATATTGCATGAGTGCATTTGTCAATTTCTTATCATTGCCAAACCTTAAAGGGCCCATACACTGGTCGATTTCAGAATCGATCAAAAATTGATTCTTTCAAATCTATCGATCGATCGATTTGTGGCTGAGTTCCATGGATTTGATCTGACAGGATGGAAGATCTAGGTCGATCCGCTGCTGGCAGCAGATCAATGGCCCAAAGAGTTGCATTGGATCTAATGGTGCAGTAATGCCTTTAGATTGATTTTCAATAGATTTCCAATAGATTTAATTCTGAAAACTATTGGAAATCTGTTCCTAGTATGTGGCTCACATCATATCAGCATCTGACAGAAATCTATGTGATGGTTCAATCTGCTGCAAATCTATCAGTGTATGGCCACCTTTAAGGCCTAAGCACACACTTCTGTTGCCCTGCAGCACAGGTAGCTGTATATTTTATACATGATGTTGAAGAGCTGATACCATTCATCTACACCACAGGTGCCGAACTCCAGGCCTAGAGGGCCAGATCCATGCCAGTGTTTAGGATGGACTAAGAAAGAGAGGAATGTGCTCTACCTGATGGACCACACCTTTCCTGATTCAGACCCATCAATTCATTTGAGCTGGGTCAAAAATATGTGAGGACCTCGACCCTAGAAGGACTGGTTTGACATCCCTGATCTACACTGTATAGGACAGCTTTGTCGTCAGAATTTGCTGCACAGAGGTGTGCCCATTAAACCACACTCTATGGAGTTTCTAGTGTCCCAGCGTATCATGCACTGAGACACGTTGCCAAACGTGAATTCAGCAGAGTGACAGTGCGCTAGGTCCTTACCGAATATTTTTTGTTTTGCTGCCTGGGAAAGGCTAATACATACTAGCGCTTAAGCTGGCCACAAGTAATACATTAAAATATTTCATTTTTATATGTTTCATCAGAAAGACTGGATAATTCTGATCATTTTTTTTTTGAAAATTGAATGGTGTAGGACAAAATTGTACATTTTTTTTAAACGCATTAATTTTTTTTCAGATTTTTCAATCAGTTTTTTGTATTTTTTTTTTGTGAGAATTGTGAGAAATTCAAACACAAATGCTTGATACATTTCAAATCAGATCTCTCAAAAGTTTTAATCAAAAAATCTATTGTAATTCTCCAAGTAAAAAAAAATAATACTAAATTGAATCATATGTCGCCACTTTTAGACTGATTGAAATAATTGTTTCAAATATTTTCAGGCACTTATGTCAACTGAAACAAATGATCTTCACAGAGAAGTATTTTAAATCGTGCACAGGTCTTAATACATCACATGACCGACATGCCAAAAAATCTTGGAAGTCTTACCACTTTAGTATTGAGGATGCAAAAAGTAAAAGTGTAACATAAAAATGATTTTTATGTGTGCGTCTTAGGGTTGATTTACTACAGCTGGAGAAAAGTGAAACCTTAAAGAGGAACTATAATGAAAAGAACATAATTCATAAAATTGCTTTTTAATTTTTAAACAATATTCATATATAAATTATTTAATCAGTATTTGCCCATTGTAAAATCCTTCCTCACCCTGATCTGATTCTGAAATTTATCACAGTTGGTGACATCCTTAATCCTGTCAGGTGTATTTCTGCGGAATGTGTGTTTACTGAGAGTTCTGAAGCCAGTAAAAAAGGTATCTGGTTTAAGAATGCTCTGTGAGGAGAATTCTGCATAGTCTAGGGCAGGGGTGCCCACACTTTTTCGGCTCGCGAGCTACTTTAAAATTCGCCGAGGCCAGGAGATCTACCGACGTTTTAAATGCACCAACCCCCCCCCGAAACGTAGCTAGGTACAGGTCCCCTCAGTACAGGTTAGCTAGGTATAGGTCCCCTCAGTACAGGTTAGCTAGGTATAGGTCCCCTCAGTACAGGTTAGCTAGGTATAGGTCCCCTCAGTACAGGTTAGCTAGGTATAGGTCCCCTCAGTACAGGTTAGCTAGGTATAGGTCCCCCTCAGTACAGGTTAGCTAGGTATAGGTCCCCATCAGTACAGGTTAGCTAAGTATAGGTCCCCTCAGTACAGGTTAGCTAGGTATAGGTCCCCTCAGTACTGGTTAGCTAGGTATAGGTCCCCCTCAGTACAGGTTAGCTAGGTATAGGTCCCCCTCAGTACAGGTTAGCTAGGTATAGGTCCCCTCAGTACAGGTTAGCTAGGTATAGGTCCCCTCAGTACAGGTTAGCTAGGTATAGGTCCCCTCAGTACAGGTTAGCTAGGTATAGGTCCCCCTCAGTACAGGTTAGCTAGGTATAGGTCCCCATCAGTACAGGTTAGCTAGGTATAGGTCCCCTCAGTACTGGTTAGCTAGGTATAGGTCCCCCTCAGTACAGGTTAGCTAGGTATAGGTCCCCCTCAGTACAGGTTAGCTAGGTATAGGTCCCCCTCAGTACAGGTTAGCTAGGTATAGGTCCCCCTCAGTACAGGTTAGCTAGATATAGGTCCCCCTCAGTACAGGTTAGCTAGGTATAGGTCCCCCTCAGTACAGGTTAGCTAGGTATAGGTCCCCTCAGTACAGGTTAGCTAGGTATAGGTCCCCTCAGTACTGGTTAGCTAGGTATAGTTCCCCTCAGTACTGGTTAGCTAGGTATAGGTCCCCCTCAGTACAGGTTAGCTAGGTATAGGTCCCCCTCAGTACAGGTTAGCTAGGTATAGGTCCCCCTCAGTACAGGTTAGCTAGGTATAGGTCCCCCTCAGTACAGGTTAGCTAGGTATAGGTCCCCCTCAGTACAGGTTAGCTAGGTATAGGTCCCCCTCAGTACAGGTTAGCTAGGTATAGGTCCCCCTCAGTACAGGTTAGCTAGGTATAGTTCCCCCTAAGTACAGGTTAGCTAGGTATAGGTCCCCCTCAGTACAGGTTAGCTAGGTATAGGTCCCCCTCAGTACAGGTTAGCTAGGTATAGGTCCCCCTCAGTACAGGTTAGCTAGGTATAGTTCCCCCTAAGTACAGGTTAGCTAGGTATAGGTCCCCCTCAGTACAGGTTAGCTAGGTATAGGTCCCCCTCAGTACAGGTTAGCTAGGTATAGTTCCCACTAAGTACAGGTTAGCTAGGTATAGGTCCCCCTCAGTACAGGTTAGCTAGGTATAGGTCCCCCTCAGTACAGGTTAGCTAGGTATAGGTCCCCCTCAGTACAGGTTAGCTAGGTATAAGTCCCCCTCAGTACAGGTTAGCTAAATATGTGCCTTCAGTACAGGTTAGTTAGGTATAGGGCGGGCACATGTAATCACTTACCTCCCTTCAACTGTGGAGGCTTGTCATCTCCCCGTACAGGCCTCCCCGTACAGGCCATGTGCAGCAGCGATGCGGGCAGCCATGACACCTCGTGCGCGCAGCCATGACACCTCGTGCATGCAGCCTTCATCACACAGGCTGCTGAGGGAGCGCTCCAATGGCCAGCGTGAGAGGAGGCGGAAGTGTTGCCAGCGCCGCCCCCAGCCATGACACTGCCGCCCTGGCCTCTCAGCCGCGCCTCTCTCCTCTCCTGAACAAATCAGCGGCCAGCAGCAGAATCTGATAGGACGCGGCCAAGCGGCCGCGTTCTACAGCTGCTGGCCACAAAATTCAATGGGATGCGGCCAGGAGGCCGCGATCTACCAATCAGGCGGTCGCGATCTACCGGTAGATCGCGATCGACCTATTGGGCAGCCCTGGTCTAGGGTTACATACCAATATACAGCAATATATAGATATGGTAGGTGGTTTTTTTATGCCAAAACCTGAAAAAATACTCTAAAAATTGGTTCCTAAATAATTTATTGCATTCAACGTTGTGCAACAATGCTGCCTCTTTAAAGTGGACCTAAACTCTTGCACAGGACAGAAGAAAAACAGAGCAATGCACCCTGTATGTATTTAGAGAGTTTAGCCTGTTTAATTCCCCCTCATTTGTGTCTAATCACAAGTTGTAATTTGATCATCCCCGTGTCACACGACTGCCTGTGGCAGATAAGTACATAAGCCATTTGAAAGCACAGGCTGTTAACAACATGTCTGCTTCCATGAATCTGGAAGTAGAAACAGTGCAGATTTATTGTAGGATCTGTATCAGCTGTAACAAAGACATTTTTTTTGTTTAAAGAGAACCCGAGGTGTGTTTAAAGAATGTTATCTGCATATAGAGGCTGGATCTGCCTATACAGCCCAGTCTCTGTTGCTATCCCAAACCCCACTAAGGTCCCCCTGCACTCTGCAATCCCTCAAACGACCGGTCGTTTGGACGTCCAAACGAAGGGTCGTTTGAGAAAATCCGACGTGTGTACGAGCCTTTATGCTGGGAATACACAATGTGTTTTTTGGGTCGATTTTCCATTCGATTGATTTACGATTCGTTTTTCCGCTCGATTCTCTTATCTTTTCTTAGCAATTTCCATTCACTTCTATGAGAAATCGAGCGGCAAAACGATGGAAAGTGAGATCGGACACGTCTGAAATTATCTATCGAACCATCTATCTGCCGCAAAAACGCATGGTGTATTCCCAGCATAACACTACTTGCTGCTATAACTTAAAAGGACCACTAACTTACAGTAATCATCTGAAAAACCTCCAGAACCTTGAAAATGCAGCCAAGGAGAAAAATAATGCGCCAAAACATGAAAACTGCGATCATACAGCTAAGTGTTTAAACTTCATGCGCATGGGTGTCTGTGACCTTCCCTTCATCTATTTCCTTTCAGTGTGGTCTCGAAAGCAACAGATCAGGTACCAGCATTCTCTACATACTTTGGGTGTGACTACAGACACAACTTAATGTTCTGATAAGACCGAGCAAAGGATTGCAAACTGCCATCTAAGAAAAGACCAGTTTTACTGGATCTTTTATGCTCTTTAGTGCCCTCCAACCTCAGTAAATCGCTGTCAACTTATTGAAAAATATATTATACTATTAATTCTGCAGTCAAAAAATTGCTGCCTTATATAAAACCACAACCATAGAATGGATTTAGAAATAACAATATTGCACATGCCGGCACAGAAGTTAAATTATAATGCCTAGAAGGCTGAAGGGGGTTACGGTATCTTTAGTGATATTACTACGTTGTCAGCTGCGGCCACAGACATAAATAATGCAGTAGAACACTTTACTTTTCAACAGCTGATCTTTTCTGTGATTTGGACTGGTAATTTAATGCCATCTTGGTTTCCATTCCAGTGTATATAGCAACACCTAGGAGAAGATAAGGACAGTAAGAGGAGATTGTTATTTGAGAGCCATGTGCAGGAAATTCTACTGAACTCAGCCCATCAAGGACAGACCCTTGCAACACAATGATTTCAAGAGTAACGACACCCACACTTTACCAACCCTCTACTGCTTTAGGGCCCATTCACACTTGAAAAGGGCAAAACGTCTTGCGTGGCTGTTTTTACCGCGATTATTGCAGTAAAATTACTGTACAAATCCATGTTTGATAAGCAATCACAATTAGCACTTCTATAGCATGCTAATCGCGATCGCTCCCCAATCGCCAAGAAATGCTGCATGTAACGCATTTGCGCTAATCACAAAACGCCCACGATCTGTTGCAATCGCGGAAATAAGACCACTGCCATATAGTCGCTATTGCACTAGCGCTTTAAAAAGCGCTAGCACTTTGGCTATTAGCGGTAAACGGCCGCTAATCGCACTAGTGTGAATGGACCCTTCTACTGAAATCCAAATGGCTTGCATAAAGAATTGAACAAAATCTCTTAATATCTTACAAGGTAAATGCAATGCTTAAATGGAACCTGAACCAAGTAAAATTATTTAAAATAACCACACGATGTACCTGCAAATGAATGTTATTTACTTACCTCGCCATCAGTTCCTCGCAGACGCTCATTTTCTTCTTACAACAATCCCTTCTAGTTCGGACAACATTTTGCCAGAACTGAAATATATCAGTTGCTGTCAGTTATAGCTAAAAGGACAACTGATGTGCAAGGTAATGTCCTTGTTTCCCTATGTCTCAAGTGGGCAATGTTACAGTTTAACAGTGTGCTGAACTGGGAGCTGTTAAAGGGTCATCACCATTTTTAAAGGATACCTGAGGTGACATGTAACATGATGAGATAAGACATAGGTATGTACAGTGCCCAGCACACAAATAACTATGCGGTGTCCCTTTTTTCTTTCTCTGCCTGAAAGAGTTAAATATCAGGTATGTAAGTGGCTGACTCAGTCCTGACTCAGACAGGAAGTGACTACAGTGTGACCCTCACTGATAAGAAATTACAACTATAAAACACTTTCCTAGCTGAAAATGGCTTCCAAGAGCAGGAAAAAAATAAAAATGGTCAATAGTTCATAAATGTTAGCTCTGGCAAACTTCAATGAATGTGTCATTGAGCAAAAATGATAAAACTGTTAAAATTTAAAAAGTAGATTTAAACATAAAATAAAACTGTGGAATATCCTAAAAAGTCATTTTGAGGAGAAGTATGATAGATACAATTGTGTATTTCATTAGTTTATTTTCGTCTCGGGTGTCCTTTAAAATGGAGGATGGAGAATTCCATTGATCACAGTGGACAAATGGGACACGGGAGAGGAGAAAGAGATGGATGTGTAGACTATGCGGGAGGCAAGTATGACCTGTGTAGTCAAGGGGTAAGATATGTTAGGCAGCAGTGACTGGTTATTTTCTGAAGGTAATGTTTTGGATGCAAGAAAAAAATAGGAAGGCAAAACAATCTGAACAAATCTGATGTGAAGCAAATTGTGATGGCTAGAGAACTGGGTCAGACCATCTTTACCAACAGATCTTGTGGGAGAATCCTGATACCCTGTGGTTAGTACCTAACAAAAATGGTCCAAGGAAAGCAGGACTGACAGGCAACTGGTATTGTTTAAAAGGAAAAAAAATGGCAGCCTCTATGTCCGTTTCATTTCAAGTGTGCTTTAAAACCCAACTCCACGAATACAGGTTATTTCAGTTCCTCAGGGCCCGTTCAAATCTTAAATCGCAAAACGCCAGTGGTAGCGGGAGTGATTTTCCCGCGATTAACGCGGGAAAAATAACTGGACACTGCGGCGATTTTGGAGCAATCGCGATTAGCGTGCTATGCATGCTAATCGCAATCGCTAATCGCCGGCAAACTGCTGCATGTAACACGCTGCATGTAACACACTGCCATGTGTTACATGCTGTAGCGTTTTTTACAAAACCGCTAGCGGTTTGCCTTGAGCGGGAATCGTGTGATTCCCGCTCAAGTGAGAACGGGCCCTCAAGGGTACCTGAACTGAAATGTGTTCATCAGATGAGATGAACATGTACAAACCCAATTCTACTTAGAACTAGGCAGTGCTCCTTTTTTCTCACTGTATGGGTTAAAAATCCAGAGCTGGTTGCAATTATGCATATTTAAAATTATTTCTAACGCCTAGAAAAACATAACTGGCTGTAAATTAAAAAGTAAAAGTAATTCCTAATAATCTTAAGGTGCCCATTAACAGTACAGTTTCCTGAACGACCAAACAATCAACCGGATCAGGTTCCATTAATGGTGTCTATTTAGGACGAACACTCACTCCATTGATCAATCTGTTTTCCAAACGATTATTTTAGTCTGATCCAACTGCTTATTATTTTCCCCTCCATTGGTGGGCCCAAACAATTGTTTCCGATCGATTGCAACGATCAAATCGGTGGTCGAGCATTCAGGAAATTGTACCATTAGTGGGCCCCTTTATGTTACCATATAAATTGTGTAGCACTGATGAATGTTACGTTGACTGAATACATGATACGTAACCATGTTACATTGGGCCTGATTCACAAAGCGGTGCAAACTGTTTAGCACGGGTGTGCTAAACATTTAGCACGTGAAGTGCCGATCGCGGACTTTTGCGCGTGCAAAGTGCCGCGATTCGCGCGATCGCGGACTTTTGCACGCGCAAAAGTCTGCGAACGGCACTTCACGTGCTAACTGTTTAGCACACCCGTGCTAAACAGTTTTCACCGCTTTGTGAATCAAGCCAATTGTCTGAATAGAAGTGTTGCACATACAGGATGGACACTAAGGAGGTTGAGAACAATGTGAACATATTTGTTTGAAAACAGAAAGAAAAAAAAAGCAGTGACAGGTGTGAGCACTGAAGTATAAAAGTCACCCCGAGTACCTTGGCCATTCTCTATATAGCTGCCTCGCCCTACTTACCAAATACCTTTTCTGTGTTTTTCAGAGTAGCACCACGAAGGAGCAGATTCTCTGAACCCAGAGGTCTAATGTAAAAGAGGAAATAGTAATAATAAGAAAAAGCAATACTATAGAAAAATATACCTGATAAATGTAGAAACACAATTACAGGAATGTTTATGGACTAACCTTGCAACAGTGTCTTCTGTTCCATTATAAATATGTATCCTCCCAACAAACCTACACAACAAAAGCACCACATGAAAGGTCAATACAAATGAATGCTAATGCTGTAATAATATTATTAACAAAATGTAAAATCCCATCTTAGGTCTCATTTATAAAAAGTGTCTGAAATTGTCTGCATCTTAACAGAGGCACCAGTCATTTTTCTAGTGTAGGCTGCTAGATAATGAGCACATGAAGGTATTATTAGAGCAAACCTGAAGCAAAAAAACCTTTTATGATATAATGAATTGCATGTGTAGTATAGATAACGAATAGAACAGTAATAGCAAATAAAAGAGTCTCATATTTGTATTTTCCGTTATCTAGCTTTTTTTATAACATTGCATCATTCTGTAATATTTGCAGTTTAGAAAGCACACTCTGTCTTTAAAGTTAAAAAAACCAAAGCACAAATAATGATTCTTTAAACTTTCCTGCAGTAAAACCTTATCTCAAACTGTCTCTCACTGTTTCTTGGCTGTTTATAGTGGATCCGAGGTGAACTTTTACTCATTGCATAATTTTGTTCCTTTCCTATAGTTTATAGGGCATTCCTCAAGCCAAATACTGTTTTGCTTTTGTTTTAATACTCTAATTCCCTATAAACTAAACAAACCACGCAGGGTTTCAGAGAGCCTTGGCAGTAGCAAGGGCTCATGGGAGCTCAGTCTGGGAAGGAGGAGGGGGAGGTGTTACTAGCCATTGATTTCAGAGGCAGAGGGGAGGAGGGAGGAGGGGATTAGGTTTTTTTCACAGGCTGAGTGCTCAAGATACAGATAAGCCTGCCTCTGTGTAGTGTTTACAAACAACATGGCTGCTGTCATTGTATCACAGGAAGAAAGTTGCTTGTTATAGTTAGTTTTTCATCTCGGATCCGCTTTCAGTGCTTCAGAAAACAGGAATGTATCCGACCCATGTTGGGTTGAAGAGCTCAGAGATGCTCTGTTGCATAGATAACAACTGACTTTTTTTTAACTCTTCCTGTACTGGAAAACAATATGTGACTCTTTTCTTTGCTACTAATGTTCTATTTTTCAGCTGTACTACACATAAAATTAATTCTAAGTGTATTTTTGCTTCCGGTTTACTTTCAGGGCAGCACACGTTTTATTTTTCAAACAACTAATTTTTCAAGTAGGTGCTGATCTTATAACATATAGAGCCATCTATGTGTGGCCAAGTGGCGTTATCCCTCTTAGTAATGTTTATTCTTACTTGTACAGGTCAGGCTGAGGCTGTTCACATTCAATGGTGGCGTGCAGAGTGTCCATATCTTGTTCATGGTGAAAAGCTTTTGTATCTTGGACAGAATAATATGTCTAGTATGGGAAACACAGATGTACATTTTATATACAGATTATTTACCTATAAAACAATATTCAATATTGTACATTACTTTGTGTTTAGTATGTTATTAAATGCATAACGGCGTATTCAATTTTATTCTTTTTCCTTAGGTACATACTGTATTCTACTATGGTGTGATGGTCAAATCTGACAACAAATAATCACTCCAAGACTGGAAATTGATAGGGTATTAGTGACCGATGTCACACCTTGCCACCTTGATTTGGCAGAATTCTGATTAAAGTTTGTTCACATGTCTTGGGGTCAATGGATCACTGATTGGTAAATTTGATCACAAATCATGAAATATTAACCTGTTTATGGCCTGTTCAACACTGAAAAACTGATACTTTACTACAGCTAAGTCAAACTGCACCTGTGCTCAACTGACTTACTTGCTTTTGTCTACAAGTAGAACTGTTTTGGTCTCACCCCCTTGTCCATATCACCATGATCCCTGCCCATGCGTCGCTGCCCCCTCCCCCTTTCTCTTTTATGCTGCCCATAGTCTGGCAACGCTGACGTGTGCAATGATATCATTTATTTATTTTTAAGTATTTATATAGCGCCGACATATTACGTAGCGCTGTACAGAGTACATATTGTTTTATCATTAACTGTCCCTCAGAGGGGCTCACAATCTAATCCCTACCATAGTCATAGGTCTAGGGCCAATTTTTTTAGGGGGAAGCCCATTAACCTATCTGTATGTTTTTAGGATGTGGGAGGAAACCGGAGTGCCCAGAGGAAGTCCACGCAGACACGGGGAGAACATACAAACTCCTTTCAGATGTTGACCCTGCTGGGATTTGAACCGGGTATCCAGCGGTGCAAGACGAGAGCACTAACCACTACGCCACCGTGCTGCCACGGTATCATCACAAATATGAGATGCTTACTCCAGGAGTAAGGAAGGATGCCTCCTGGTGAGTGGTGGGTGGGTAGCAGAGGGTGAGAATAAAACTGCTCAGATCAGAGCAGGATCATCCTCAAGGCAATTCTAGGCAATTGCCTATAGCTTGGAGAGAGTCTAGGGGCGTGGTGGATGCTAAACGGCTATCTTGGCTAGGGCCCATTTCATCTTAATCCATTTCTGGTTCAGATGCAGGCTTAGAATAGGCAGCGAGTCCCCGCCCAGCTCACATTTGGGGAAACGTTGCGTATTTGGATATAGTGGAAATAGGCACCAAAAATCAACTGCTATTATGTGGAATGGGTTTTGAAACCTGCTGAAAAGTTACTGAATGTGCGTTAGTTCTTTAGTTTACAGGTATGTACACACCACACAGACCAACTAAATTCAGGACTGAAAATGTTAAATTGTAAAAGTGCACATCTAGGATCAATTATAAGGAATCATTTTGGCATTGCATTAGCTTATCCGTTTCCTATCTAGACACAATCCAGACCACACCACTACATTCTACTACTACTATTCATACTACTTCTTTCTGTCTACAAAGTGGAGTCTACAACATGAACTGCATGTCTGTGTGTGGAGGGAGTGAACTAGGGAGTGCCAGCACAGTGACCTACACACACTTTAGTGCAACTCTTGTACATAAATGTATGGATGCAGTGGCAAGAGCAAGTAAACAAATGTGCAGAACTGCTCATGTACAGCATAAGCTCTCATATGCCTTACATGAGAATTCCCTCTGGTTTATGTCTATGACCCTTCTTTCTTACATCTCTAGTGCAGCTGTTGCATGCGTATGAGCTTCCTAATCTGCATTCCTGGACAGCAACATTGCCTGGAGCTGCACACGCAAGTTCTGCTCCCCTCTCCAGTGTACTGCACAAACATTTAACAGGAAGGGAGCAAAAGACATTTGCAAGAGCTAATTCTATGCTCCAGTGTTGTCACCAGGGCTGTGGAGTCGGAGCAATTTTGGGTACCTGGAGGTTTCAGTAAACTGATGAGTCGGAATCGGATGATTTTTTGAACCAAATCCATAGCCTTTGTAAAAATTAGACTAAGGAGTCGGAGTCGAGGAGTCAGAGTAATTTTGGATGGTTTCATAAAATGAGGAGTCAGAGTCGGATGATTTTTGTACCGAATCCACAGCCCTGGTTGTCAGCCCTGTTGCCAGTCTCCTGACCCTGTGAGGCAAGTGATCACAGGGTTAAAAGACAATGGCCTCAATTCACTAAACTTATCTCCTGTCTTTAATAACTCTTCTAGAGTTGTTACCATGGTGATAAGGCATGTAGTATTCAGGAAACATTTTACCTCAGGCAAGCCTAAAGTTAACTCTTCTGTCTTTAAATTAACTTTCCAATCCTTAAAATAACTCCAGAGTTAAAGACAGGCTGTTAATTAGCTGCATGTGAAAATAACTACAGAGAAGGTAAATTAACTACAGAGGAGGTAAATTAACTACAGAGGAGGTAAATTAACTACAGGAGAGGTAACTTAAGGAATGAAGAGGTAAGATAACTCTCTCACGTGTGGATTTAAGTTTTCTCTTGCCTTATTATCTCTAGCATGATCTTAGTGAATTGAGGCCAATGAGACAGCTGAGTTGAGTGACAGTACATGTGAGCCAAAGTGGTGATAGTCAGTGTAGTTAAAGAGTAACTGTAACCAAAGATTGAACTTCATCCCAATCAGTCGCTGTTAACCCTTTTCCCATGAGAAATATTTCTGTTTTCTCAAATAGATCATCAGGGCTGTCTGTATGGCTATTGATTTGAAACCCCTTCCACAGTGTGATGTCTGGACTTAGGTCCTGACATCACTGTGGAAGTCTTGTTGCATTGTGGGAAATAAAGGCTGTTTCCATCTGCCAAGCAACCAGTATCGCCATCTGTGCATATGTATATCTATAAAAAAACAACCTTTTAGCCTATCGTATTGCTAGGGGGTGTGGTTATAGATAATGGCAGTTGGTGCTGTTTTTTTCATGTCTGCCAGTAGTAAAGATAAAAACGAGTAGAGATAGTAAATAGTAAATTTAGAGTAGATAGTAAAGTAGTAAAAATGAGCAGGCTCATTTTGGATCAAACAATATGAACAAATTACATGGTGAACATCAATCATTTCTTGATCTCTCTTGTATTTTTTCACTTCTACTTTGCAATGTATTGATTTATTTTTTCCATTTTTCACTAAAGTTCCTCTTTAAAACGGTGCTATGTCAGGATTAAGCATCCACAAGGACAGCATAGATTTAGCTACCTGCAGCCCATAAGTGGTTAAGAAATTTCATCTCAAAGCCACAGATATTTTCAGTGTCTCTTCATTGATCAGTGAAAGCAATTAGGATCCATTTCTCACACATACTGTACACAGCTAATATTTCAGAGAGCTATTTGTGAGATGTAATGTGATTATAGCAAATAAAATAAAATATACCCATGACTGATGTGTGTTTACAGGCTGACATGTATGTGTAAATGGTGGTAACAATAACCTGCTATGTAACAGCCATCCCAGAAACTGTTCTACTCACTTTGTGACTGGACTCTCCATCCAAACTTGCTGTTGTCACAAAACACGTCCCATCATCTCTACTTGAGGAAAGCAAGACCATGTCACATGGAAAGACCTCATCTTCTTTCACCAAAACAATATCTCCAACCTTCACGATAAAGAAAGTTATGGTACATGAGGATATGGTACAATGACACATTCAATAATTATGAGTGCCCTTCACTTGCATTTAGTGGGTAGCTGAACCCTTGGGTACCCCTGCTCATACATAATATAAATCAGAAATAAGAAGTGCTTGCATGTACTATCTGTTCACAATGTGTACTACATGGATGGCTATTTCACTGATGTCACTGCTCCATGGGAAACAGACACTCAAGAGATGTCTGTACAGATTTAAACAAGAAAAAAACAAGCTATGGCTCCAGCTCTTCCACACTACTGTTATGTCCTCAATTCACTAAGCAGTTTAGACTAGTCTACTGATGGTTTTTAGTCTACTGATGGCTTGGTCAGTTGCATCAAAGGGGAATTCACTTTTACCAAATATTTTAGACCTGTTTTTAGACCGGGTCTAAACCATTTGGTAATTAGGTGGGTAAATCAGGGGAAATGATCAAAAGATGCAATTCACAAAAAAGTAGCTATGGCTGACATCCTTCTCCTTTGATGAGCTCTTCTCTGCAGGTCTTAAACATTACACCAAACCGTCAGTAGACTAAAAACCATCTGTAGACTAGTCTAAACTGCTAAAATTTTCCATAGTGGTATACAAAGTACAACATGGTTGCGTAGTGATTGCAGGCTGTTATTGCTCGGCGCCAATGGAGAAGTCGAATTTCTGGGCTCTCTTCGCCTGTGTGTTTTCCTGGTCCCTGCTTCCTCCTGGATGAGCGGCTGGTCACTAGTAAGTAGGCAGATCTACTTGTAAACTGTGGCTAAAGAGTAAGGGCCCGTTTCCACAAGAGCGAATCTGCATGCGTTTTCTGCATGCAGATTCGCATAACCAATACAAGTGGATGGGGCTGTTTCCACTTGTCAGGAATTCTGTGTGGTCTGATGTGCAGAAAAAATCTGCACGGCAGAGCCGTCAGAATTTGCATGCCGCACACCCGCACGTGAATCGCTGCTAATGTAATGTAATAGGAAAAACGCAAGCATGTTAGTCTTGCGGTTTTCCCGGCGCTTCCGCGTGAAAACCCATGTCAATGCTTGCCGGCATTGACATGGTTAATATCGCATAGCGCAAACCGCGAGCGATTCCACGTGAAAATCCGCATGGAAACGCAAACGAATCCGCACCCGCATGCGGATTCGTTGACGCGTTTTCCGCGACGGGATAACAACGCACAAGTGGAAACGGGCCCTTAGGGTTCACGAGTCCACTGCGGTGGGGGGAAGGGAGCACAATTTTTACATGTTCGCCCTGGTGCAATTTAGCCTAGAAACTGCCCTGTATGAGACATAGGACTATGGTAGGGATTAGATTATAAGCCCCTCCAAAGGTCAGTTAAGTGACAAGACAATATACTCTGTACAGTGCTGCGGAAGATGGCGCTATATACATACTGAATAATAATACATCAAGCAGTGTGACCTCAGGTGGATTTTAATTCAACGTCCCAGCCAGAGTCAGTTGTGTGGGGAAATTATTGTGGCAAATAATTAAAAAGTAACTGCAATACATGTAAAGTGCTAAAATCTAGCAGGACATGTCTACTTTTATTCCAACTATGCAACTAACTGGGTTGTTTAGCATTTGTACTCACCCTTAACTTCTGACTTTGCTTCCGGACTAGTTTGCCATGCTGAATAACATGGACAGAATATTGGTTCATTGCATTGTCAGCTTTGTGCCTCAACCAATCTTCATAGCCCTGAAAAGAAATGATAAGCAATGTTACAGTTGTAAGTTAAAAGTTAGTACCACAGTTCTGGCATCGCATTTTGTTAAAGAACAATTCCACAACTCATAAAATAAAATAATTCTTTCAGTTATGTTCATCATTACAATACATTATTAAATGTGCTAACAAAGAGAAGCAAGTACTCCCAGACAGAGCCTATCATTTCTCATGGCAATGCTATTATCTTTAGATCTGTTGGTCAAGTTATCAGTTTTAGGCCATATTTACACAGTACTGACATTTTGCATTGCTATTTTCCATTGCTATATTCTGTGATTTTTCAGCAATTGCATTTTGCGATTCTCATTCTAGAGAATGAAAATCACAACGCAACTACCAGTAAAATGCTGCAAGCAGCATGTATGCAATCAGCGGAAATTGCAAACACGCTGCAATCAACGCAGTGTGAGTATTCCCATAGAATTACTATTGCAGCAGCACTTTGCTGATTGCCCCTGATCAGCAAGGAGTAAAACACGGGCAGAAAATGCCCCAGTGTAACTCAGGCCTTAGGGTTCGTATAGATGTACGATAAAGATCGTTCGTTACGAACGATTCGTGACGTTTACACGATATTCAAATTAGACGGAAAAGTTCGTTCGTAATGAACGATTGTGTACACACGTGAGCGATATAAGTATAAAGTACTGAACGACGAACGATTAAAAAATGCGTGCGCAAACGGAAGTGACGTTATGACAGGCAATAAGAACATGCGTTATCGGACGATCTTTGTACACACTGCAACGATTGAACGATTATCTTTCGAAAAAATCCGCCGGGTTGGATCGGTCGGATTGAACGATAACGGTCGTTATCGTCCAAAAAAACGATCGTTGGAAAATTTGGAGCGCACGATTATCGGTCCGATTGTCGTTATCGTTCGTTTTCGAACGATCGTTATCGTACGTGTGTACTCAGCTTTACTCATTATCTCAGAAACTAATTTATAGGCATTTGCCAAACATCAGACTAAAGCTGGTCATACACTATTTAATTTTCAATTGATAGATCTGCAATGTTGGTCTTTAGTTGGTCATACAATATATGATCATAATATTGATTTTAATATCAATCATAATTTTAATCATACTGATCGTAAACCAAGAATTCAGTGATAATTGAATAGTGTTGGCCAGCTTTAGAGTGGCCATATACTATGTAATCTTGGTTGTACAAGCTTACCAAATACTGTATATGTAGTACAAAGACCAACAGATTGAAAATACAGTAGAATATTGGTTCAAATCAAATTCATGCAATTGGCACTAAGAAAATGGCAATTCCCAGAGGGCCATGAAGGCTCTTATTTCTCTCTTTATCCTAGCTATTGTAACGATTGTGGAACTTTCTCCGTGATCAGCGCACAACGCGTGCGCTGACACGGTGGAAATCCTCCACAAGCATATATTTGCAGGCACCCAGCAAAAGGTGCTACGCACCTGTAGAGGGAAATTCCTGTCGGCAGATGGCGCTGGGGAGTGCAGAGGAACCAATCCTCTGTACCACCACAAGTGCCAGACAGGAATTGTACGAAGCGCAGAACGCAATCGCAAGAGAGGCGATTGCGAATGAGCGAGCAAAGGGACAGGTTGTATGTGTGTGCGCCAATCCAGTCGCTACCCCGCGACCGCGCACACACAACAGCGAGAGGTGCGATCGCCAGACGTGACACAAGGCAGATCAGAATAGAATACGAGGGTAGCAAAGGCACAGCAAATAATACAATGAGAAGATACGGAAAATAACAAACGCTAGCTAACCGCGAACACCGCACTCATTCGCAACAGTGCACGCGGTTATGCGCGATCTCCACGTGATAAGCACAATAGAGACAAGCACGCCTAACTAACCATTAACAGACAAACATGAAACAGAGGACGCGAGCGCTTGCTTAACGGTTACCTCACCGAGCCTCCAGCAAGCTTAGCGGACAAGACAGACACACGAAAACAGGGACAAACGAGAGATAGGATCCACAGCACTAGCGAAAAGTAGCTAGCGCGATCCCAGGAGACAGAACAGAAGGATCCCCAGCGCTAGCGAAAAGTAGCTAGCGCGATCCCAGAAGACAGAACAGAAGGATCCCCAGCGCTAGCGAAAAGTAGCTAGCGCGATCCCAGGAGACAGAACAGAAGAGATAGCTGGTAGCAACCGCTGCACCAGCTATACTCCAAGAACAGAGATCAGAACCATTTCCTGTCGACCACCTTTGGAACAGGACAATGGCAACAGGCAAGACAAGACAGAACAGGCAATACAGATAATACAACCTGACTGGGCTAGAAGGGGAGCCTAAAGCAACCCCCAGGAATTAACTATACTAGATAGCAATGGCTGACACTCCAGCAGTGTCCATCAGGAACAGACCATGGAAAGGAGATGACCAGCCAAGCCTTCTGGGAAACATAAAGCTCTTATAGTGCCAGTCATCAAAGAAGGCAGGTAGGGGATTTGCATAACGAATGTATGCAAATTCCCCAGCAAGAGAACAGACCAGAAACTTGCAATGTTCCAGAGACCTGCAGCCCACAGACTAGAGGAATGGACAAACAGCTGTCTGCCTGTGCAGCCAGCTGAGCGGATCATCACAGTACCCCCCCCCCCCCCCCCTCTAGGGATGGATTCCAGACATCCCTCAAAACTGGTATAATCACAAAACTCTAACTGAAGACTCATGAAGGTCGGGACAGCCCGACAAGGACCAATTCCAGAGTCAGTCCATCCGAAACCGACCTCATCGGAAGCAGAAGCCACCGAAACATGCCCATCAGCACTACAAGTCTCAGCGTAACACCCATCAGGACTGTGGACACCAGAGAAGAAGCCATCGACACCCTCCAGACAATACCCACCACCTTCCAAGGAGCGTCCAAGAATACCAAACCTGCCACAATACCTGTTCGAAGTGTCCCTTACAACACCAAAGCCATTGCTGATTGTATTCAGGGCACCAAGCAAAACCTTTCCCGGAATCTCCCAGAACGCCTTGAAGCTCCGCAGAGATCCCAAGAAGCAAGAACGCTCACCAGGCTCACATGGAGAACCACCAAGAACCCCTATGGAACCTATGATCATTCCAGACTCAAAATTAGCAGGACACCCATCAAGATCAGGACTTTCAGGGACCACTTCTGGGCATGCAAGCAGGCAGGCTATATCAGAACATGTCTCCACCGAGGAAGCATTTGAGTACGCTGGTAACCGAGGCACACTTGGGCTTTCTGGGTCACAGAGCACATCGGGGTACACTAGTACAGGAGAAACCTCAGGACATAGGCAGAGGCACAAGGCAGGGTTGTCCCCTGTCGCCTCTGCTGTTTGCAGTAGCCATAGAACCCCTAGCTGAATTGATTAGATCCAATGAATTGATAAAGGGGTTTAGATACGGGGATATTGAGGAAAAAGTCGCTTTATACGCTGACGATACACTGCTCTTTTTGCAAGACTCCTCTAGTTCATTGGAAAATGTAATGCATACCCTTTTAATATTTGGTAAATTCTCTGGCCTTGTTGTCAATTGGGACAAATTATCATTATTGCTCCTTGACAAGATTGACACTATATTGCCAAGCTCATGCACGCAAATACAAAAGGTGAACTCCTTCAAGTACTTAGGTATAATGATATCTTCCAATATTGAATCTTACGAGACTCTGAACATAACTCCCCTGCTTACTAAAATTCGACAAAAATTAAAAACATGGGCCAAGTTGCCACTCTCACCTGTAGCCCGCATAAATTTGATAAAGATGGTTACTATGCCGCAGCTGCTTTACCCTCTACATAATGCTCCAACATGGCTCCGTCTTAAATTATTTAAAACCCTGGACAGGATGTTTAGGGATTTTATTTGGGGACAAGGAAGAGTAAAAATTAAGTTGCAGCATCTGCAGTATTCTAAAGAGGAGGGAGGTTTGGCGGTACCCAATCCTTGGGTTTACTACCTAGCCTCTCAGCTACAACATTTGGTGGGTTGGGGGAATGAGGAGTTATTTGATTCAAGTAGAAAGTTATTAAACTACGTTCTTAAATCTAGCTCAATATATGCAGCCTTGGAGGCTGGAGTATGTGGACTTTCGGGGGGAAAGGTACCTTGCTTTATGCTAATGCAAAAGATTTGGAACAGGGTGCGACTTATGCAAGATATTGTAGGGATTACAAACTATACCCCACTTAATGCTACAGCCCGGTTAGAGGAATTTTCGCATCTGACGTTCCTGTCAGATTGGGCCAGGGGGGGGATCTCCTCATTGGTCCAGGTGTTAAATGAAGAGGAAGTGAAACCTTTTCCAGAAATTGTACAACTCCTCCAGAAACCTAACTCGCTAATATTACAGTTCCAGTATATGCAATTAAAACATGCAGTTAGAAAACAGCGCTCTCTGCGCCCTCTACGTTTACAACCATCTCCTGTCTTTAATTTTGTTAGTCAATACGATGGGCGTAGTGGTTTTATTTCAACTTGCTATTCTCTGATCCTTGGACTATTTTTGAGGAGGTTCCCTCTTAGTTGCTATGAGAAATGGACACAAGATCTGGGTGAATTATCAATAGAAGATTGGACTGAGATCCTT
This sequence comes from Hyperolius riggenbachi, assembly GCF_040937935.1. NCBI lineage: Eukaryota > Metazoa > Chordata > Amphibia > Anura > Hyperoliidae > Hyperolius > Hyperolius riggenbachi. The sequence continues at coordinate 212,048,989 of NC_090647.1, read as the reverse complement.
CAAAATGTCCCCATGGTCTCTACCAATGCCTCTCAGAAATTGTCACAATTAAATATTCTTCACAGAAATTTATTAACCCCTAAACGACTCTTCTCCATGAAATATAGACAGGACCCAACCTGTTCTAGGTGTAGTAGAGATCATGGGGACCTACTACATATGTTATGGCGCTGTCCCAAATTACACAGATACTGGGGGGAGGTTCTCGATTTGATTGACGTGGTTACTAAGCAGCGCTCCGAAAGGTCAGTGCAAGCTTGTATTTTGGGCTTATCTTCTGAGCCAAAATTACAGGAGCACACTCAAATTATGGTACATCGCCTGCTATTTCAAGCTAGGAAACTGATCTTAATGAAATGGAAGGACCCAAGCCCCCCGACGGTAGATATGTGGATTAAACAGGTGAACGCATACTTAAAAATGGAGAAGCTTATATACGCCCACAGAAATGCATCCCATAAATTTGAAAAAATTTGGATAGGCTGGTTAGAAACTCCTGGGTTACCTGACTTCTCTTTAATTCAAGACAGGCTATTTGGTGGCATTATATAATGTAAGTTTAGCCTATTTAAGAGTAGTTATTTAGGTACTGGGTTGTGTGGTATCTCTCAAAAAGGTATTCTGTACATGAGAAGTACTGTATTGGGACGTGGTTATGGAGATGGGGAGGGTGGGTTGCCCACATGGTTAAATATTGATTTATATGTAATATACGTCATATGTTTAAGGGGTCTTCTTGCTGCATTCATTGTTATGCTGTTTCAAATCAAAGTCTGTATTTGATATATAATGTTTAATAAAGGCTGATTTAAAAAAAAAGAAACCTCAGGACATGTCGGGGAACTGCCAACCTCAGAGTCCGACACAACAAGACCAAAACCAGTACCAGGCAGAAAATCATCACGAGTAAAGGTCACAGGTACTGGTCTTTCAAAAGAAGACTCGGACTCAAATTCAGAATTTTCTGTAACTGTAATATCATCATTGACTACACATGAATGAAGCTCCACAAGAGCTGCAAAAGTAGTCAGCAAGGCAGCAATGCCTACTGAAGTGGGCAACACCTCAGAAGGACCTGGGGGGAAGGAGACATCTCCTACAAGTTCTGCACCCTTTGGGAGGAACTCGGAGACCTTCAGATCATCAAACAAGACCTCAGGAACATCATTTTTCAAGTTGTCTAAGAAGGATTCTGTACTATCCATGTTACAGGGCAAAACTGGAACTTTATTTTGAGAACAGGGCAGATGTCCCAGGGAAGGTTCCACCATAAACTGAGACTGAATATCATCATCATGAGTGGAACATACAGGAATATTCACTGGACCACACACTGACTCCCTAACTTTAATCTCGCTGCACCCAGAATTCTGCGTAGTAGTCAAACTAGCTTGCAACTCCAAAACTGCAGAAAGACAGGTAAAAATAGCAGCAATACCTAGACGAGCCTCTAGGGGCAGAGCAGGAGATATTGTACAAGGCAATATTGACTCATCCAGAGTACAGGGTGGAGAGTCAGAACTTTCTTCAAAGCAAGAAAGGGACTCCCAAATGTCAGTGTGATTGGACATCGTTTTGTTATTCATGGTACAGGGCAGGCTCAGAGAAAGCGTCTCTGAATAAGGCAAAGAAGGTTCAGCATCAGATTCGCAAAACCGAAGCGCTGTCTCACTCTTAGATTCGGCTAACAATGTCGAATCCGAGGAATCAGAACGCAAAACCTGCGAATCAAAATTCACTTTAGGTTGTGAAACTGATGCTTCCATAGCGCAAACCTCCGCGATCTGCGGAGCAGACTGCAAGGCATCTAGGACCGAAACACTGGAGCAACTGTCTCCAGGCAACGGGCCCTTACAGGTGAGAACAGGGTGAGACAGGGAATCATTTGCAGAAGAAATAGCGACATCAACAGGATAAACTTTATTAGGCATATTAATTTTACTTTTGACGCTGCACAGTCGAGAAACTTTCCCCATAGCAGGGTCACAGATGGAAGATCTCAAAGATCTGTTTCTAAATGACAAAGGATCCCACACATCCTTGAGGAAACCGGCAGACTCATGCCGATCACAATCTGCAGGAACATCCGAGAAACAGGCATCAGATCGCACAGATTCAAACTGCACACTGTCAGGAGAGAATCCTTCAGGATTCGCACAGGAATCAACCACAGCGGCATACTCATTCATTTCAGATTGCACAAAGTCAAGACTCTCATGCTTTACCCCAGAAAGGCAGGAACAATCATCCGACAACGATGTCTCTTTATTGGAATCAATTGGTTGGTGTGTGTGCAACTCATCCAAAATCGTTTGCCATACATAGATCACCAGATCCACATCATCCTTGTCACATTCATCGGAATCAATCAGAAGGTACATAGAATCAAGACAAGCATTCAAGACATCTTCGCTTTTTGCGATGTAAAAATCGCAAAAGGCTTTCCAATCAAAATCGAATTCCTCCAGCAAGGCCCCAACATCCCAGGAAGCAAATGGGGGTTCAAACAGGCCAGTATCCAGATAATCTCCATAGGGGTGGAGTTCAGGAACAAGAACAGATTTTTTAACTGCTTTAATGTAGTGTGCGATCCTACCTATAGCAGGATCCACATAAGCTTTGGATTGGGGCAAAAAACCTGGAAACTGATCAGCAGATGCATTATGAACATCATTATCATACTGCATGGTTTTGCCCATTTCAGACTTGACAGAAATAACCTCTCTATCTGTGGTTGCCATGGGCAACGGATCTTTCCGCTGGGAAGCCTTCCTAGATCTTTTACGTTTAGACTAAAGCCCAATCTACACGATACGATTCTTTATACGATTCGATTACGATTCTATTTACGATCCGATTAAATCCGACATGTCCGATCAGGATACGATTCAATTCAATTCGATTTGCCATTGCAAAACAATGGCAAATCAAATTGAATTGAATCGAATCCTGATCGGACATGTCGGATTTAATCCGATCGTAAATAGAATCGTAATTGAATCGTATAAAGAATCGTATCGTGTAGATTGGGCTTTAGAGGCTTTGGATGGCTGCTTTATGGATGAAAGAGTAGATGGAACAGCTGATTGAGCTGCTGACAATAACTCATTAAGGGGGTATGGTAATTGAGGTAATCTCAGCCAATTGTGAATTAAAAAGGCCAAGAATTCCAGGGGTCTTTGACTCAGGGTGGTATGATCTAACACATCATAACCCCACATTGACATTTCGCCCCCCAACAGAATGTAGACCATTTGGGGGGCCCAGGTAGACACTGGGGTGCATTGGAATTCAGGGTTCGCTAACAGTTTCGTACACTCAGACAAAAATTCGTCTGCTGATTCAGGTTCAAGTTTTTTAAATCTCTTAAAGGTACAAGAGCCATATTCGACAAAATCGTACAAATCGGAAATTCCGTCTACACTGGGGTTTTGGGTTGGGCTGGTCATTCTGTAACGATTGTGGAACTTTCTCCGTGATCAGCGCACAACGCGTGCGCTGACACGGCGGAAATCCTCCACAAGCGTATATTTGCAGGCACCCAGCAAAAGGTGCTACGCACCTGTAGAGGGAAATTCCTGTCGGCAGATGGCGCTGGGGAGTGCAGAGGAACCAATCCTCTGTACCTCCACAAGTGCCAGACAGGAATTGTACGAAGCACAGAACGCAATCGCAAGAGAGGCGATTGCGAATGAGCGAGCAAAGGGACAGGTTGTATGTGTGTGCGCCAATCCAGTCCCTACCCCGCAACCGCGCACACACAACAGCAGATATGAAATAGGAACGTGATCGCGAGAGGTGCGATCGCCAGACGTGACACAAGGCAGATCAGAATAGAATACGAGGGTAGCAAAGGCACAGCAAATAATACAATGAGAAAATACGGAAAATAACAAACGCTAGCTAACCGCGAACACCGCACTCATTCGCAACAGTGCATGCGGTTATGCGCGATCTCCACGTGATAAGCACAATAGAGACAAGCACGCCTAACTAACCATTAACAGACAAACATGAAACAGAGGACGCGAGCGCTTGCTTAACGGTTACCTCACCGAGCCTCCAGCAAGCTTAGCGGACAAGACAGACACACGAAAACAGGGACAAACGAGAGATAGGATCCACAGCACTAGCGAAAAGTAGCTAGCGCGATCCCAGGAGACAGAACAGAAGGATCCCCAGCGCTAGCGAAAAGTAGCTAGCGCGATCCCAGAAGACAGAACAGAAGGATCCCCAGCGCTAGCGAAAAGTAGCTAGCGCGATCCCAGGAGACAGAACAGAAGAGATAGCTGGTAGCAACCGCTGCACCAGCTATACTCCAAGAACAGAGATCAGAACCATTTCCTGTCGACCACCTTTGGAACAGGACAATGGCAACAGGCAAGACAAGACAGAACAGGCAATACAGATAATACAACCTGACTGGGCTAGAAGGGGAGCCTAAAGCAACCCCCAGGAATTAACTATACTAGATAGCAATGGCTGACACTCCAGCAGTGTCCATCAGGAACAGACCATGGAAAGGAAATGACCAGCAAAGCCTTCTGGGAAACATAAAGCTCTTATAGTGCCAGTCATCAAAGAAGGTAGGTAGGGGATTTGCATAACGAATGTATGCAAATTCCCCAGCAAGAGAACAGACCAGAAACTTGCAATGGAAAGACAGGTCTCTGTTCCAGAGACCTGCAGCCCACAGACTAGAGGAATGGACAAACAGCTGTCTGCCTGTGCAGCCAGCTGAGCGGATCATCACAGCTATGCAGAGCAACAGCATTTATTGGAAAGGAGGGAGGTGCCATACTGAGGTCCTAAATATATGACCTCTAAAGCAACCGGAAAGAATTGTTTTAATAAGCTGTTATACTACATGGAGATGGTAACATTGAACAACCAAGACTGGATCATGAATGGCTAGCCTTAAGCCTCTACACATGTATGAGGACTGGTGCCCGCAGGCATCAGGACTTGATTTTCCGGCCCATAGTTTGGGGCAGAGTTCTGTACAGACATATTCTGCTGCTATGGACAGGGCTGGATTTCTAGAAAGGCCTCAAAGGCCCGGGCCTTGGGCAGCAGCCGGCTTAGGGGCGGCTGAACATGGAAGAGGGGTTGCTGCAAATTGAATAGGGGGGTTGCAAATAAGGAGCAACAGATAGAAATAGGGAGCTACAGCCTAAGGGATTTGTATATAATTAAAACTGCTTCTGTATATGAATGTTAGACATGGAAGAGAGGTCTGCACAGGAAATAGGAGCGGGTGCTACACATGGAAGGGGAGCTGCAAGAAAGTTGGCCTAGGGGCAAAAAAAGTATAAATCCGGCCTTGGCTATGGAGGAAGTAGGAGAGCAGGTATGGTGCATGATGGAGCAGCATAGAGCAGGTGAGTAAGAGAAAAATGTGCTCAGCCTGCACTCAGCACAGTCTGACATCTCACCGACGCATCAAAAGGGATCAGGGGCCACTGTACACACGCTAGATTCTCAGCAGAGGCGGCCCTGACTGCTGTGTGTACAAGGCTTCAGGGGGCATACAAATGCTAGATGATTCTCGGCTGAGGCAGATTGTCAAGAATCTAGAACCTGCATTGCAGATCAATGCGACGCCAAGAGGTCTAGACTGCCGGATCATCTCAGCTGAGCACAGGCAGAGGTCACTGTTCCCCACCTTAGCCTTCCTGCTCTGTTGTGCACAGTGCCCAGTCCCTACACCTCATCTATAGCAGCAGAAAACATTGATAGCTTGCAGGCTAGCAACAAGTCTTTACAGAACTCAGTCCCAAACTGTCACCCAAGGGATCCAGTCCAAATCCCTACAAACAACAGTACTCATACATGTATAAAACACTCTTCAAATGTTTTGCTATGAAAGCTTTTTAAACGACAAAAAAAAAAGAAAGGTATAAGTTACAAATGGTGGCATAGTGGACAGCTCTATGTCCCAGTGTTTCTCAACATTTTATTGGTATGTACCCCTTTTAAAACCCTGTACTCACCAAGTACCCCTTAGCATAGTAAACATTATCACAAGTACCCCTTGACAAATATATATTTAAAGCTAGTACATGATAATTGGTTCTAAACTATTTACAAGTCTTTACTATTGCTTTTAAATAGCTAAACACTAATTTGGTGTTGTTTAAATAGGATGTATCATTTTCTACAACTCTAAATTTGTTATTCTTGGTTAAGTATATAAAGCCCGAGTACCCCCTGGAACCATCAGAAGTACCCCCTGGGGTACGCGTACCACACGTTGAGAACCTAGGTCCTACAGAACTGCGGGTGCCAGGTGTTCATTTGCAGGAAGTTTTTACCAGCACTCCTGTTCCTTCCCATATCCCCAAAATTATACTTATAAGTGAATTGGTTCTACCCACTAAAAATGGGCTTAGATTTTGATAGGGACATTATACATTATGGTAGAGATTAGAATGTGAGTTCCTCAGAGGGACACTTAGTGTTACATGAAAGTACACATGGTGGAAGATGTCACTGCTATATAAATACAAAATAATAATATAATTAATTCACATTCGAACCATGCTTCTCTAAATAGCAGATCTGTTTTTAAAAGTACATCTGCATTAGTTACCTGTTTTATTGCAGTCACAGTGATTACAAAGAAGAGAGGTAAACCACTGGTTATCGGGCTTGTCGGGGTGTCAATAATAAGCTGTAAAACACAAAAGAGTGAACACATGATTAAAACATACTATACACTTCTTTGCAGAGATATTCAGCATCAGATTCTGTTTTCACCTCTGCTCCCAAAGCAAGCTGTGTAGATATAAGCTCTGGCTGCTCCCAGGGGCGTAGCAATAGGGGGTGCAGAGGTAGCGACCGCATCGGGGCCCTTGGGCCAGAGGGGCCCCGAAGGGCCCTCCCTCAAATACAGTATTAGCTCTGTATTGGCCCTGTGCTCATAATAATCACTTCTATAGATACTTTGAATAGTAGTAATCATTAACACACTGTTCCCCATCCCCCTCTTGCACCCCTGACACTGTAGTCGCCATTGGCAGGTTTTGGTGCGCCGTATCAATTGTTATGTATAGAGTGCTTGGGGGGGCCCCATAGTAAAACTTGCATCGGGGCCCTCAGCTCCTTAGCTACGCCACTGGCTGCTCCTTCCAGCTGATATAAAGGGCTGCATGGAGGGCAGAGCTGGCTTGGTCCACACCTTCTCTATTACCTTAAAGTGAACCTCCAGACTAAAAATCTACGCAGCAGCACTGAAAAGGCTTGGTTTTTCTTTAAGTTTCACAGCATCAGAACTTTGTTTTTCTTACCCAAGCCCCAGTTTTAGCTGCACAGAAGAAATCTGCCAGGGCATTTTTTCCCCTGATGCTGTGAAAAGCACGATGGGATTTTTAATGTTGTTCTTGTTCTGCTGTTTTGGTGCAAACATTTTTGTTTAAATTTTGAATTTGAGATTTGAAGCCTAGCGCACGCAGCAGGGAGGGGTGATCAGGACACAGGACAGTTGGAACTGTGTCTCATGCTCCCTGTCACCTCCTTTCAACCAAAAAGATGGCTGTCCCCATGAAAAAGATGGCTGCCCCCATGAAATCACAAACATTTGCCTGTTCTTTTAAAACAGGGTGGGTAAGAGATTATATTACCTATCTATTTTTTATTAACATAACTAATTTAACTTAATGGCAGTATGTTTGTTTAGGCTGAAGTTCCCCTTTAATGAGAAGCCTGCTGTCCATCTACCACAGTGCTCTCTGTATCCCATGTTCTATTCTGCCGGTCTGCTTGGTGTTTGTAAATGCTATTACACATAGCTACAGTATAGTGCTGTATTGGATGTGCTAAATTCAGCCTGTCAGGGTGCCTGATGTTTTGTTCCACATTGCTTCAAAAATTATTAAGGAATTTGTAATGATAATACTGTAGCTTGTATAATGAAAATGAACAATAAGCTCATTATTTTTCCATTCCTTAACTGTTTCCTGCAATGCTGATGCATACATACACCCTGTTTGTGGCACTTTGCTGTAAACATGATGTACACATGAGTCAGTTCATTCTGTCGCCATTACGCATGCACACAAATGCGCACAGCGGGCCACCCCCCCCCCCCCCCCCAGGAGAATTACTGGTCAGTAATTGGTGAACGGGAACAAGTGTTCTCTGAGCAAAATCTAGCCTTTCTATTACAGAATGATCATTGTTACAGCCAGTAAGTGTTTTGCTTCTCCCCAGCAGATCTGACACTTCAGATTGCCGTCAGTCAGTGTTGTGAGTGACAGGAGCTGGAAGAGAAACTGAGACTGTACAGTGATAGGCTTTTTTGTCCTTTATTCAAACTATAAAAAGCGAATCAGCCCTATGTGTATTTCTATTTCCCACACCCAGTACTTTTCTTACCCTCTACCACTTTATTCCCATTATTTCTATATTTCAGGGAATATTACTGCTATTTTTGCAAATAGTGGCTGCAATTATTGATATATTATAACGAGAACAAATACACCTTTATTTTCAATAAAATATTGTCACCATACAGTGTACTATGGACATAATTTAAATGTTGTGATAACCAGGACAAATAGGCAAATAGCTATAATCTACAGCAGCATTGTATATTTTAAACTGATAGAGGTTAAAAATGGAGTTGTGTATTTTGTCCTTGTATCCTTTTAAAATGTATAGAAAATAAAGCTATTGCCCCCCCCCCCCCCCCACACACACACACAAAGCCTAATTTGTGGTGAAGATATAGATCATTTAAGTGTGGTAAGTAGTTATAAAGTTATTGCCAAATGAATAGGAGGAGCGCTCTGAGAGGTGAAAATTGTTCTTTGCGGAAAAGGTAAAACAGTCCGTGGAGTGAAGTGGTTGAAAGACAACTGAAGTGAGAGGAATATGGAGGCTGCCATATTTATATCTTTTTAAACAATTCCAGTTGCCTGGCAGTCCTGCTGATCTTTCTGGCTTCAGTAATGTCTGAATCACACATCTGAAACAAGCATGCAGCTAATCTAGTAGGACTTAAATCGGACATACCTGTTCTGCATGCTTATTCAGAGTTTATGTATAAAGTATTAGAGGCAGGGGATCAGCAGGGCAGCAGGCATTTTGTATTGTTTAAAAATAAATAAATAAGGCAAACTCCATATCCTTCCCACTTCAGGTGTCCTTTAAAGTAATTTTTGTGGAGCAATGCAGCAGCTTATATATTATTGAATTATGTTGTACTTTTATGCAAATACACTTTTATATGTTATCATGCACAATGAATCTCAGCTGGAAAGCTTCCTTAAAATGAATTTTTGATAGAACATTCACATATTACTTGATTGCTTCTGTGTTTCTATGAACACAAGCAGATTTGTTTGCATTTCTTCCAGTGACTATTTGTCAGGCAGTTACTGAGATAGATAAGTCAGACAAGCCATTATATGTAACATCACCTCGTATGTTTTTATTACTATGAGGTTGAGTCAATAAAAGTTGTTAACATTTATTTTAAGTCCTATTTTTTAGTGCAGATGTATCCCATAATGTAATAATAATAGTGATGGATATATTGCTCATCTCAAATTTGTTTATTTTTCTTGTTTATCTTAAATAACCAGTGACAAATCGGCATATTCTGCTAGATCAGCTGCATGACCAACATGTGAGCTGATGAGGAGCAGGAAGTGACTCTGTGGCATGTGGATCTCCCTCTGCCATTTTCAGCTGCATCCTGTGCCTTTCAGTCAATGATGTCACTGCTGTAACTCACAAATGTATAAATATAAACAGCCTTCACATGGAGGTAGCCATGTGAAAATTAGAGACACACGTAGACTATGATGGTAGTACATATCTAGCTGGGTATTCTGCCTGATTTGTAAACTATATTCAAACTATGTTTAAGTTGTATTTTATCTGTATTTAAAGCCGGTGGCATTGGTTCGCTGCCCGTTTTGTTCTAGGTGCGCTAGATGGATGCAATGTGCTTTGATGATGTTTGGATATATTGGTGCTGTACTATTTTGTGCTTATAAATAAAGAATCTTTAAAAATATATATAAACAGCCTGCAGAGCTACATAACTTTGGTTGAAGATTGAAAAAAAAAAGAAGATGGAGGAATCGGCAGAGTCTTAAAGGACAACTTTAATGAGAAGAATATGGAGGCTGCCATATCTATTTCCTCTTAAACTAAACCAGTTACCTGGCAGCCCTGCTCATCTATTTGGCTGTAGAAGTATATAGAAGTATATGAATAACACCAGAAACAAGCATGCAGTTAAACTTGTAAGATCTGACAGTAATGTCAGAAACACCCGATCTGCTGCATGCTTGTTCAGGGTCTATGGCTAAAAGTATTAGAGGCAGAACATTAGCAGGATAGCCAGGCAACTGGTATTGCTTATAAGGAAATAAATATGGCAGCCTCCATATCCCTCTTGCTTTAGTTGTCCTTTAAGTGCCAACGGAGTTTAAAGAGAACCCGAGGTGGGTTTGAAGATTATTATCTGCATACAGAGGCTGGATCTGCCTATACAGCCCAGCCTCTGTTGCTATCCCAAACCCCCCTAAGGTCCCCCTGCACTCTGCAATCCCTCATAAATCACAGCCACGCTGCTGACAAACAGCTTGTCAGAGCTGGCTGTGTTTATCTCTATAGTGTCAGTCTGCTGCTCTCCCCGCCTCCTGCAGAACTCCAGTCTCCGCCTGCATCCCTTCCCTCCCTGCTGATTGGAGGGAAGGGACGGGGGCAGGGACCGGAGATATGCAGGAGGCGGGGGAGCAGCTGAGACTGACACTACAGATGTAAACACAGCCTCACAGCACGGCTGTGATTTATGAGGGATTTCAGAGTGCAGGGGGACCTTAGTGGGGTTTGGGATAGCAACAGAGGCTGGGCTGTATAGGCAGATCCAGCCTCTATATGCAGATAACATTCTTTAAACACACCTCGGGTTCTCTTTAAAGGACAACTGAAGTGAGAATAATATGGACGCTGCCATATTTATTTCCTTTTAAACAATACCAGTTGCCTGGCAGCCCTGCTGATCTATTTGGCTGTAGTAATGTTTGAATAACACCAGAAACAAGCATGCAGCTAATCTTGATCTGACAATACTGTCAGAAACATCTGATCTGCTGCATGCTTGTTCAGGGGCTATGTCTTGAAGAGAATCTGTATTGTTAAAATCGCACAAAAGTAAACATACCAGTGCGTTAGGGGACATCTCCTATTACCCTCTGTCACAATTTCGCCGCTCCTCGCCGCATTAAAAGTGGTTAAAAACAGTTTTAAAAAGTTTGTTTATAAACAAACAAAATGGCCACCAAAACAGGAAGTAGGTTGATGTACAGTATGTCCACACATAGAAAATACATCCATACACAAGCAGGCTGTATACAGCCTTCCTTTTGAATCTCAAGAGATCATTTGTGTGTTTCTTTCCCCCTGTTCTCATGCACTGAAGTTTCAGGCTGCTCTTTTCTTCCTGCAAACAGCTTTGTCCTTGTCTAATTCCTCAGTATGTGAAAGCCCAGCCAGCTCAGAGGACGATTTATCCAGCTTGTAAAATATAAGAGAGAAAAGAGAAGCTGCCCTAATCTAAATGATACACAGGCAGTGTGCATAGAGGGGCCTGGAAGGGGGAGTTCATAGCAGAACCACAACACTGAAGAACTTGGCAGCCTTCCAGACACAGGCCGACAAGTCTGACAGGGGAAAGATACATTGATTTATTACAGCGACTGTGATAGCAGAAAGTGCTGCAGTAAGCCAGAACACATTAGAATAGCTTTTGGAACTTGTAGGATGATAAAAAACAGGATACAATTTTTGTTACGGAGTCTCTTTAAAGTATTACGACAGAGGATCAGCAGGATAGTAAGGCAGCTGGTATTACTTAAATGGAAATAAATATGGCAGCCTCCATATCCATCTTATTACAGTTGTCCTTTAAGGCAAATTGTGCAGAGTGCCACTTTGCTATCAAGATTTCAGAAAAAAATGAAGAAGAATGAAAATGCCTAATGGGTCCTGGAAGACAAATCCCTAAGTCGTCTACCAACAAAAGGATGGCAGTGGATCCATAAAGTGATCTGTTTCATGAAACTTAAACAGTTTTAACAGTTTTTTTTTATTATGTTGTACACTTAGATAAATGGGTAAGATGAAAGCTCCACCTACCCAGTTACCCAGAAGAAAGTTGTTATCTGATCAGATAATCATATACTATAGTAACATAAACACCCCCTCTAATTACCAAGCAACCCCACTGGGCCGCAAGCCTGCCCAAGTAGCTTCTGTGTTCATCATCACTGGTTATGATGCTTTGTGAGGGTGGAAAAAAAGATCATGTGCTAATAAGCAAATAAGGCTGTATCACGGGTACATACTGGGTATTATTGCATGCTATACAGTATAGACACTGGACCATCAGATCAAAACAGGATTATTTATTTTAATGCAATGGCACTCATATAAATAAGTATAATAAGTATAATAAATACAGCACGGTGGCGTAGTGGTTAGCGCTCTCGCCTTGCAGCACTGGGTCCCCGGTTCGAATCCCAGCCAGGGCACTATCTGCAAAGAGTTTGTATGTTCTCTCCGTGTCTGCGTGGGTTTCCTCCGGGCACTCCGGTTTCCTCCCACATTCCAAAAACATACAGATAAGTTAATTGGCTCCCTCTAAAAATTGGCCCTAGACTACAGTACTTACACTACATAATATAGACATATGGCAATGGTAGGGATTAGATTGTTAGCTCCTTTGAGGGACAGTTAGTGACAAGATATATATATATATACACTGTACAGCGCTGCGTAATATGTCGGCGCTATATAAGTACTAAATAATAATAATAATAATAATAATATATATACAGTGGGGTGCGAAAGTTTGGGCAACCTTGTTAATTGTCTTGATTTTCCTGTATAAATCGTTGGTTGTTACGATAAAAAATGTCAGTTAAATATATCATATAGGAGACACACACAGTGATATTTAAGAAGTGAAATGAAGTTTATTGGATTTAAAGAAAGTGTGCAATAATTGTTTAAACAAAATTAGGCAGGTGCATAAATTTGGGCACCACAAAAAAGGAATGAAATAAATATTTAGTAGATCCTCTTTTTGCAGAAATTACAGCCTCTAACCACTTACTGTAGGATCCAATGAGAGTCTGGATTCTGGTTGAAGGTATTTTGGACCATTCCTCTTTACAAAACATCTCTAGTTTAACTCACACTACAGATTTCCAATTATATTCAGGTCTGGGGACTTGGATGGCCATTCCAGAACGTTGTACATGTTCCTCTGCATGAATGCCTTAGTGGAATTTGAGCAGTGTTTAGGGTCGTTGTCTTGTTGAAAGATCCAGCCCTGGCGCAGCTTCAGCTTTGTCACTTATTCCTGGACATTGGTCTCCAGAATCTGCTGATACTGAGTTGAATCCGTTCGCCCCTCAACTTTGACAAGATTCCCAGTCCCTGCACTGGCCACACAGCCCCACAGCATGATGGAACCACCCCCATATTTCAATGTAGGTAGCAGGTGTTTTTCTTGGAATGCTGTGTTGTTTTTCCTCCATGCATAACGCCCATTGTTCTGCCCAAATAACTCAATTTTAGTTTCATTAGTGCACAGCATCTTATTTCAAAATTAAGCTGGCTTGTCCAAATGTGCTTTAACATACCTCAAGTGGCTCTGTTCGTGCTGTGGGCAGTGAAAAGGCTTCCTCTTCATCACTCTAGCATACAGCATCTCCTTGTGTAAAGTGCGCATAATGGTTGAACGATGCACAGTGACTCCATCTGCAGCAATATGATGTAGGTCTTTGGTGCTGGTCTGTAGGTTGACTCTGACTGTTCTCACCATTCATCGCTTCTGTTCATCCGAGATTTTTGTTTGTCTGCCACTTCGAGCCTTAACTTGAAATGAGCCTGTGGTCTTCCATTTCCTCAAAATGTTCCTAACTGTGGAAAGAGACAGCTGAAATCTCTGAGACAGCTTTCTGTAACCTTACCCTAAACCATGATGGTGAACAATCTTTGTCTTCAAGTCATTTGAGAATTGTTTTGAGACCCCCATGTTGCTACTCTTCAGAGAAAATTAAAAGAGGAGGGAAACTTACACTTGACCCCCTTAAATACTCTTTCTCATAATTGGATTCACCTGTGTATGTAGGCCAGGTGTCACTGAGCTTAACAAGCCAATTTGAGTTCCAATAAATAGTTCTAAAGGTTTTGGAATGAATAAAATAGCAACAGTGCCCACATTTATGCAGCTGCCTAATTTTATTTAAACAATTATTGCGCACTTTCTGTAAACCCAATAAACAAAATTTCACGTCTCAAATATCACTGTGTGTGTCTCCTATATGATATAATTAACTGTCATTTTTTATCATAACAACCAACGATTTATACAGAAAAATCATGACGATTAACAGGGTTTGTTTTTTTTATAAAACTTGAAATCTGTAACAACGTGAGCAGGTGGAGTATTTCTCTTTAGCTAAAAAGTACCTACATTTTGACAATTGTGTGTGCGTGACTATAGCTTCCAAATACCAGCTATGTTCATATCTGTTAAGATGGAAATGTAAAAAACAAGCCCTGACCTCCAGGAATCAGCTGACATGAGACATGTGTACTGCTCTCTATAGATTTATCCACAATACAAAATTCACAAGGATCTATATACTGGAAAAAATGAATAATAATTTTTTCCTTTCACTAAATAATATTGAGAATTATGAAAATATTGATATGTCTGAGACTGTTGACTATTGATCCTGGTTACATGATGACATATGAAGACATATCAAGGATGTCTTTTTAAACTTTTTAACCTGGTAAATATTAATGTGGCGCTCCCAAGTGTACTTCCCTGAGACTAAATTATACAGAGTGCTTGGTGTCTTATAAAAGGCTGACACATCCACCCTCCCTCTCCTCCACGCAAGCTGTGTATATAGTTACATGTGAAGCCACAGAACTAGACTACAATGCAGTGAAACCAGTGCAGCATCATGATTTTGTCCTTCTTACCTGTACAAGGAAGATAATAAGAAAGTAAAAGTTTGCTATTCGTCGGAACTGCTCAAATAGGTTTTTCGGTACAAAGTTCCAGAATGTGTACTGAAAGAAAAAGAAGAGAAGTTCAAGACAAATGTTATCTATTAGGGTTTCTGAGAGGACCAAACAAATGATAGAATACACAATGATATATAAAGCAAGATTTTATACAAACTGCAGCAAGGTGAGAATGAAGCTGTTGCTGATGAAAATTGCTGGGTACCATTCTCTGTGTTGCCGAATTAAAATAAGACATAATTAAACTGCTTAACATTACAGAAATAACATTACAAATTTTGTTTTAATCCAGCCGGCGATATCACAAAGCAAACCTGCAACAAACCTGAGGGGCTTTTATCAGTAGTGCATCAACCAGCAACTATACTAGTTACAAGGAATAGGCTGCAAAACCAGTACTGAACTTTTGACTGTTCCTAGACAAACAACAAGTTTCAGCTCCTTTCTCTGGCTCCTCCCACATCTCCTTACAGTTTTGTATGTGTTGGCTGTGTTCAATCATAGTCCTGTAGGCATGCATTGGAGCTAAATTACTACAGTATAACTTTCATAATGTGTATGTTTGTCAGGGATCACTGATTGTTTTGACATGCATGTTTCACTTGAAGTAAAAAGGAACTTTAACCCAGGTTTGAATTTAATCCCAATCAGTAGCCGATACCCCCTTTGCTATGAGAAATAGTAACCTTTAGGCCCTGTTCATATTATGTGCGTGTGGAAAACGTGCAGAACGCATGTAGTAAACGCACTGGAAAAACGCATGCGTTTGTACGCGTTTGTACGCGTTTTTGTAATGCGTTTGTATGCGTTTTTTCCTTATGCGTTTTTGATCATACCTGGAAGAGTCAGCTACACTTCCGACGAGAAACGCACCTCCGAATACGCATACAAAAACGCATGCCATGCGTTTTTAGTGCGCGCCCATTGACTTTCATTATAATGCGTTTCTGTGCGCGACGCACAGAAATGCATCCAACTATGCGTTTCTGCCACGCATACGTTTGCCACGCGTATATGTGAACGAGGGCCATACCTTTGCATTGATTTTTCTGGCCCTCGCAAAACGCACACAAAACGCGTACCTTAAAAACGGACACAAACGCGTGCAGTGTGAACGGGGCCTTACTCAAATAGATAATCAGAGACATCTGTGTGGCTGATATTGTGTGAAACCCCTCCCCTCCCACAGTGTGATGTCAGGGCCATGACCCTGACAGCTGCTTGTCTGTGAACCTTATTGCATTGTGGGATATATATAAATATAACTTTTAAGGCTATTATATTGTTAGTGGGTGTGTTTATAAAATATGGCAGTTGGTACTGTCTGTTTTTTTCCCGTATCTGCCTGTAGTGAAGATGATTAACTGCAGACTCATGGGGATCAAACAAGGTGCCCATACAAATATGATTTATAGCCAAAAATGTGGGCACCTGCTATAAACGGATTTAGCGTTTTTGTGGTGTGTTTTTGTCGGGGAAGGCGGGGGGTGGTGGATTGGAT
Source organism: Hyperolius riggenbachi (assembly GCF_040937935.1). NCBI lineage: Eukaryota > Metazoa > Chordata > Amphibia > Anura > Hyperoliidae > Hyperolius > Hyperolius riggenbachi. The sequence continues at coordinate 212,032,422 of NC_090647.1, read as the reverse complement.
GCTGTTGGTTAAGGTTAGGCGTTCATCAGAAGGGATTTAAGGTTAGGTGTGTACGTGTCTGTGAGTGTGTTCTGAGACTAAGGTTGGGGGTCAGGGGGTTTAGGTTAGGCATCAGAGGGGAGTGGCTAGGGTTAGGTATGTGGGGGGTTAGGGTCAGGTATTGGAGGGGGGTAGTTAGGGCTTTGGCAGGGGTGGTGGGGGTGGTTAAGGTTAGGCGGGGGGGGGGGCTTGTTAGGGTTTTGCACATGTAGAAGGAGGGTTCTGTGTGAGAACAGAGTTAGGTATAGCTGCAGTAAAATATTGGTCTCACCGATATCTTACTATCATAGTTTGCCCTTCATAATAGTAGTATATCTGTATATTTACCAATAATTTAATAGCTGATATTTCGGGTGCTCCACATTCCCAAGCCCCCTTTTTGCAAGTGTGCATAGAAAAAAACACCCTTGCACTGAATAACTACACAAGACCAAGGTTACTTTTATGTTTGGGACTATGCGTAACCCATTTCCAACATAAAAATATAATCATTGTATCTGATTCAATGATCAGTTTCTTCACGCAAAGTAATATAAAACTCTGAAATTTAGACATGCGTTAGTAGAATGTGATAGCCAAAATCTGCATGAGCAGAAATGAGGGTGCATAGTAACATTACACGCTATGTATAAGCAACAGAGGAGTAAACTAAACATTTATATCCTTTGTTTCCCAGAAACCATCTCAAGTGCTGCCGTTCCGGTATTATTCATTGTCTTGATTATTTGCCAACAAACAATTACGGCATACTTTTCTATATTCAGACATCATGTGTGGTGAAAGCTAGGCTGATGTAGCTAGAGGCAGTACACACCCTAGCTTGACATCAAGTTTGGAGGTGATCTTGTAACAACAAATTAAGCAATTAACCAATCAGCACAAATAAAAATGTCTTGTTTTGAAAATAATACCATAATTCGTTTTCTCCAGACAAGGACATCACCAAGCCCTTTACGACATCTAGTATAGTTGGTTATTGCCGTATATGTGCCCATCAAAAAAAAAATCATTGTTCTATCTGTTATAGTTTTTGAGATATTTAAGTCTTTATAAAGGTCATAAGTTCACCCAGACATGCACTGTTGTAGAGGGGCAAGGTGAACGTTTGACCTTTCTAAAATCTTTAAAATTTCAAAAACGATAAGGGCTGTTTCCCACTGAAATTCGCAGAAAAATCACAAATTGCGATTCTTCACTGATTTCGCTGCAATTTGTCACCATCGCTCCCAAAGATCTGTATGCGGCACTTTTGTGATCACAAACGCTGCAGTCTGAACTCTCCCATAGAGAGCCACTGCAATAGCGATTTGCCAATCACCGGCGATCAACAATTGCAGCACTAAACACTGTGGAATCACCCGCGTTGTGAAACAGCCCTAAACAATACAGTATAACGAAGTTCAAAATAAAAGGTTTCTTCAGTTATTGTTTTATATTGAAGTTAAAGTATATTTTTAAACATTGCTTCAACTGTCTATTGTGTTGGTAGAGGTACTTAATTCGTAATCCCATTTGCAAAGAAACATTTCATAGTGCATACATTCATCTGAAAAAACAGGATCGTGTATTGTATTTTTAAGTGCAGAATGCTGAGGTAAAACAGCAACATGTAATATAATTAGAAACAATAAAGAAAACATTATACTGTGACAGTTATGAATGTATTTTTATTAGCCGGATGTCTTCTTAAGACAAGAGTGTGTATTACTCACTACCAGCATTAGGCACTGCCTTTGTTGTTATGTTAGAAGCGGCAGCCCCCACGCCATACAGCCTGCACAGAAATAAAACCTTCCACTGCCAAAATGAGGAGAAGATGATCTGGCAAGTGATAAGGGGGATGAATTTGGCTACAAAAAGAATACATGCGTAAATGGACATGTTGGATTTTTTTTTAGCACATGCCAACACTTGATTTCAACAATTGGCAGCAAGACTCTACTCTTTAATGTTTGACAAAACCCCAATTTTGCTGTACTATTACATTCTGCTCGACTTAACTATTTCATCATACAAACAGCTTGGAAACTGTGAGGTGACACAATATGAACACCTGTCATAAAGGATACAGCTGAAGTTAAGTCTTGGCCAAAAAGGTACATTAGAGTACCTTAAGTAGTCCCTGCTGACGGCAATAAGTTACTCAGGAGAGAGGGTAACTGCTTTATGGATTACTAGTATACTTAATTCTATTGCAGAGACTGCAATTTAAAATCTGAGGAAATATGGAGCTATTTCTGCAGTGAGGAAAGTGCTAGGAAACCAGGAACTTAAGAAACAAAAAGAGCAAAATGCTTTACACGATGACACAAACAAATTTTTTTACGTGAATCAATACACACACTAACTGCTGCTATTCAAATACACCTGACACTAGCATTACTGTAAAAAACACTGGCCCATATGCAATTCACTTTTTCCCGAGTTCTCTCCTAAGGCCCGGTTCACATTAGAGTTTGCCAACAGAACCGGCCGTACGTGTAACGATCGGTTTTAGCACACAGAGAGAATCTGATTATTGGTGATCTGCAGTATCATCAAGAATACAGATATATACCCGATTATTGATGATCTGCAGAATCACCGATAATCCAAGTATAACTAACCTCTGGACACCTATATAGTGTGAGGGTTTGGTGCAACAGTAATGACTTTGAGTTGGACCACCCGAGGAGCAGGTGGTCTTTGGCAGTATGGGCAATACCGCCCTCTGGGAAGTGCGAAAACCTTCCAGCAGCCTAAGACCTCCAAAGAGGTGGAGCCCCAGGCTGATAGTAGGAAGGACCTGTGAGTGAGTGACACCTGAAAGGTGGATGTCACTAGCAGGTCTGGAGACTATCTCTAATGGAGAGAGATAGCTCTCAAGGTCAGGCAAGCCGGGTCGGCAACACACGGACAGACAAGGTACAGAGACAGAAGGCTGATTCGGTATCCAAAGGCAGGCAGGGTTGGCAACAGATAATCAGATATGCGTAGGTAGGTAATCAGAAAGCAGAGGGATAGTCAGAAATGCAATAGGTCATAACAGATATCAAAACAATGCCCAGTCTTGGGTGTGAGGTCCGTGGACTCAACATCCTGGAACTAGTCTGGAGTATAATATGATGAAACACAGTATTCCTAGTCTTGGGTGTGAGGTTCGTGGTCTCGACACCCTGGAACTAGTCTGGAGTATAACACAAAGATAATACAGAGTCCCTAATCTTGGGTGTGAGGTCCGTGGTCTCAACACCCTGGAACTAGTCTGAAGTATAACACAATGATAACACAGAGTCCCTAATCTTGGGTGTGAGGTCTGTTGTCTCAACACCCTGGAACTAGTCTGAAGTATAACACAATGATACACAGAAGTAATCTGGCTCAGTGTGAATTCCCAGGTCCTCCTGGTTCTAACACACTGTAGGATCTGACTAAGGTCTGAGTGCTTCCACGTAAGTGTTCGCAACGGCAGACAACCTGAGACTGACCAGCCTTAACTATATATAGAGCGGCGCTCTCCGGCGCCACCCATCAATGATCAACCAATAGTCACTTGCTCTGAGGTCAGCTAACCAACCTGGTCAGCCGATCCCTCCTTGGTTGTCATAAAGGTTCTGCCTCTCAGCGCGCGCGCGCGCGTATTCCTCAATCTGTGTGAACTAACAGACCCAGCCACACCAGACGCACGCTGCTGCGTGCAAACCGCCGCGCTGGACGCGGAATCAGCCGCCTTGCTGTCAGTACACGCGGCAGCTTTTCCGCGTTCTATTACAGTACGGTTCAGTCGTCTGCACCGCTGAGCGGACCAAAAGATGCTGCAGGACCCAATTTTCCGGACCACTTCGCTTAGCGGAATGGAAACTGAAGGTTTTGCAGCATATAGGAACCAATGAAAACGGATGTTTTACAACACAAGAGCTGTAAAACTGATCGTTTTCACCGGATTCAGATGGCCGGATCTGTATGTCTGGTTCCATAAAAAAACACTAACGTGAATTATAAATTATATTTTTAAACTTGAAAAATGCTTTTTAACCTTTTCACCTCGAAGGGTTTTTCCTCTCGAAAACCAGAGCAATTGTCACCCGTCAGCGCTCCTTCCATTCATTCACCTATTGTAATAGAACGCGGAAAAGCCGCCGCGTGTACTGACAGCAAGGCGGCGGATTCCGCGCCCAGCACGGCGGTTTGCACGCAGCAGCGTGCATCTGGTGTGGCTGGGTCTGTTAGTGCACACAGATTGAGGAATGCGCGCGCGCGCTGAGAGGCAGAACCTTTATGACAACCAGGACAGAGAAGAGGAGGAGGAAGCGAGCAGTAGCCGGAGGGGGGCCCGAAGTGGTACCAAGAAGGACCCACGAGCTGGAGGAGGTGGTGAGAGCCCGCAGGGCAGAGTATCTTATCTGTGCATATGAGGGAAGCGGAAACGCTGTGTTGGACAGGCGCTAGCCCGCTGCATGTTATTGAACTTTCCCAAAGCCTCACAGCCTGGCTAACTTAAGTGGTCGCTTATGCTTACTAAACCCCCCCCCCCCCCCCCCTGCATGGACTAACACTATTGCATGCTAACCCTCACTCCCCCTGAATTAACTTCATACGAGAAAATGTATGACAAGACAGCATAGTAAATGATTGAAGCGTTTATATGTGAAGATCACCTAGTGTGGATCTGGGATTTATCACTATAGACTGCACGCAGAATTAACATGGAACTGGATCTTAAAGAGAACCCGAGGTGTGTTTAAAGAATGTTATCTGCATACAGAGGCTGGATCTGCCTATACAGCCCAGCCTCTGTTGCTATCCCAAACCCCACTAAGGTCCCCCTGCACTCTGCAATCCCCCATAAATCACAGCCATGCTGTGAGGCTGTGTTTACATCTGTAGTGTCAGTCTCCGCTGCTCCCCGCCTCCTGCATAGCTCCGGTCCCTGCCCCCGTCCCTTCCCTCCAATCAGCAGGGAGGGAAGGAATGCAGGCGGGGACTGGAGATCTGCAGGAGGTGGGGAGAGCAGCAGACTGACACTATAGAGATAAACACAGCCAGCTCTGACAAGCTGTTTGTCAGCAGCGTGGCTGTGATTTATGAGGGATTGCAGAGTGCAGGGGGACCTTAGGGGGGTTTGGGATAGCAACAGAGGCTTGGCTGTATAGGCAGATCCAGCCTCTGTATGCAGATAATATTCTTCAAACCCACCTCGGGTTCTCTTTAAAGAGAATCTGTATTGTTAAAATCGCACAAAAGTAAACATACCAGTGCGTTAGGGGACATCTCCTATTACCCTCTGACACAATTTCGCCACTCCTCGCCGCATTAAAAGTGGTTAAAAACTGTTTTAAAAAGTTTGTTTATAAACAAACAAAATGGCCACCAAAACAGGAAGTAGATTGATGTACAGTATGTCCACACATAGAAAATACATCCATACACAAGCAGGCTGTATACAGCCTTCCTCTTGAATCTCAAGAGAACATTTGTGTGTTTCTTTCCCCCTGCAGCTATCTTCCACTGAAGTGTCAGGTTGTTTCTTCCTACAGAGTGCAGACACCAGACAGCTCTGCCTGTATGTAATTCCTCAGTATGTGAAAGCCCAGCCAGCTCAGAGGAGGATTTATCCAGCTTGTAAAAGAGAAGAGAGAAGAGAGAAGCTGCTCTAATCTAAATAATACACAGGCAGTGTGCAGAGAGGGGCCTGGATGGGGGAGATGCATCACAGAACCACAACACTGAAGAACTTGGCAGCCTTCCAGACACAGGCCTGACAAGTCTGACAAGAGAGAGATAAGTTGATTTATTACAGAGATGGTGATAGTAGAACGTGCTGCAGTAAGCCAGAACACATTAGAATAGCTTTTGGAACTTGTAGGATGATAAAAAACAGGATGCAATTTTTGTTACGGAGTCTCTTTAAGACATAGCCTATACATCAGGAAGACAATATACAATCTGGAACTCCCGGGAGTATATCTCTGTGTTTGATTGATGTGAATGGTTGTGCAGTGTGAGTGACACGGCCGGCTGTGTATGCTAGGCTGGTACACAATCTTAGGCTCGTTTTTATGGGGGTTTATATGGGGGGTTTTGAATGCAGACATTCAATAAAATGAAGTGTGTTCTTTGAGACTAAGTGAAACAGTTCCTTTGTTCAAGTTAACCCTTATCACTTTTAGGCTCCCCCTTATTTTTTGGGTTATTACACTTTTCACATATATTGATGGGCGCTGGATACCATTACAATTGTTTATGACAACCAAGGAGGGATCAGCTGACCAGGTTGGTCAGCTGACCTCAGAGCAAGTGACTATTGGTTGGTCACTGATGGGTGGCGCCGGAGAGTGCCGCTCTATATATAGTTACTGCTGGTCAGTCTCAGGTTGTCTGCCGTTGCGAACACTTGCGGGAAAGCACTCAGACCTTAGTCAGATCCTACAGTGTGTTAGAACCAGGAGGACCTGGGAATTCACACTGAGCCAGATTACTTCTGAGTATCATTGTGTTATACTTCAGACTAGTTCCAGGGTGTCGAGACCACGGACCTCACACCCAAGATTAGGGACTCTGTGTTATCATTCTGTTATACTTCAGACTAGTTCCAGGGTGTTGAGACCACGGACCTCACACCCAAGATTAGGGACTCTGTGTTATCATTGTGTTATACTTCAGACTAGTTCCAGGGTGTTGAGACCACGGACCTCACACCCAAGATTAGGGACTCTGTATTATCTTTGTGTTATACTCCAGACTAGTTCCAGGGTGTCGAGACCACGAACCTCACACCCAAGACTAGGAATACTGTGTTCCATCATATTATACTCCAGACTAGTTCCTGGGTGTTGAGACCACGGACCTCACACCCAAGACTAGGCATTGTTTTGATATCTGTTATGACCTATTGCATTTCTGACTATCCCTCTGCTTTCTGATTCGGTACCTAAGCATATCTGATTATCTGTTGCCAACCCTGCCTGCCTTTGGATACCGAATCAGCTTTTTGTCTCTGTACCTTGTCTGTCCGTGTGTTGCCGACTTGGCTTGCCCGACCTTGAGAGCTATCTCTCTCCATTAAGAGATAGTCTCCAGACCTGCTAGTGACATCCACCTTTCAGGTGTCACTAACTCACAGGTCCTTCCTACTTTCAGCCTGGGGCTCCACCCCTTTGGAGGTCTCAGGCTGCTGGAAAGTTTTCGCACTTCCCAGAGGGCGGTATCAATCATACTGCCAAAGACCTCCTGCTCCTCGGGTGGTCCGACTCAAAGTCATTACTGTTGCACCAAACCCTCACACTATATTGGTGTCCAGAGGTTAGTTATACTTGGTTTATCGGTGATTCTGCAGATCATCAATAATCAGGTATATATCTGTATTCTTGGTGATACTGCGGATGACCAATAATCAGATTCTCTCTGTGTGCTGACACCGATCGTTACACCTATAACTTTATTACTACTTATCGCAACAAACAATCTATATCTTGTTTTTTTCTCCACTGATTAGGCTTTCTTTGGTGGGTACTTTTTGCTAAGAATAATTTTATTCTAACTCAGTTTTAATGGGAATAATAAGAAATAAATTTAAAAAATTCATTATTTCTCAGTTTTCGGCCATTATAGTGTCAAAATAAAACACGCTACCGTAATAAAAACGTTTAAAATTTTTTCCTAGTACAATGTATGGCGCCAATATTTTATTTGGAAATAAAGGTGCATTTTTTAAGTTTTGCATCTATCCCTAATTACAAACCCATAATTTATAAAGTAATTGTAGTATACAGTTTTTGTATACATATTAAAAAAGTTCATTCCCCAAGGTAACTATCCATGTATTTTTTTTATTTGTAATTTTTTTTTAATAAAAAAAAAAAAAAACGTAACTTTAGGGGAGTGTGAGAGGTCAGGAGTTAATAAAAAAAAAAAAAAAAGTAACTAGGGATGATAAGCTAAAAAAAAAAAAAAAAAAAGGTTGGGGGGGGGGGATGTAATATTACAATTTGGCCACAAGTTGTCCTCAGTGGTGACTTCAGCTCCGTAGTACGGAAACGGAAGCACTACGCACACGGGATTCATGAATGCCAGAGCCGTTTGAATAGACGGCTGCAGCCATTCACACAGAGAATTTGTTTTCCCATTCATTGATCTAGTGGCAGGTGATCGGCGGTAATGAGTGCTCGGAGGGGGGGGGCGCGGCGGGAGGTACGTAGTAGCTACGTCCCTGCACAGAGTTGTGGCATTTAGCAAGGACGTAGTTACTCATCCAGGGGGTGGTGAAATGGTTAAGCCACCAGAAAGCAAGAAAATACTCGAAATAATTTTAATATTAGTTTTTCACCTACTTTTTGGTACTTTTGTAGGTAAAAAGTGCTGGAAAACTATTTTAAATGGAAGATGAAAAATTATCTCCTAGGAGAAAACTCAGGTGAAAAAAGTGAATTGCATACTTATATGGCCGTCCATATAAATTCTATTGTAATGTACATATTTCTTGAAGGAAGTATAAGCCAAATCTAACCTTTCATTTTGCTGGTACTAAAGCCTTTTTCAGAGGCTGAATAAACGTCAATACTGTTCTTTCCTTGTGAAAATGTCTATAGCTATCCGCATGACAGCAAACACTATGCTATTTATCTTTCACGGCATGACTGAACCTGACAGTGCAGTGATGACCAAGCACATAATGGATAATATAGAGATTTCTGACAGTGCACTACAGCAGGCTCATATAGTAAGGTACTGAGAAGAGAACCACAAATGATAAAAGCTTAAATTGGCTATACACCATATTAAATAATCCAACGTCTAAAGTATGATATGTACATCCAATCAATTAAAGCTGGTCAGTTGGTTTACCAGGTATGTCTCTTTTATTAGCATATCAAAGAAGCACTTAATAGTTAATAATGATATAAAAAAAAACCTCCATAGCATCCCACAGGAACAAGAAATTAGCATCTGAACAAACAAACATGCTACACTTAAAGATAAACCGTAACCAAGAAATTAACTTCATCCCAATCAGTAGCTGATACCCCCTTTCCCATGAGAAATCTATTCCTTTTCTCAAACGGATCATCAGGGGGCTCTGTATGGCTGATTTTGAGGTGAACCCCCTCCCATAGTGTGATGTCAGCACCTCACAGCACTGAGGTACTGACATCACACTGTGGGAGCCTTGTTGCACTGTGGGAAATAACAGCTGTTTACAACTGCCAAAAAAGCAAGCAGCATCTCCTTCCAGTGACATCACCTGCCAGCAGTAAAAATGTCACCTTGTGATAAATGTCTGAATGTAAATCAGGGAGAGGATTTTACAATTGGCAAACACTGACTAAATCATTTATACATAATTATTGTAAAAATTAAGCACCTGTTTTATTACATTATTTTCACTGGAGTTCCTCTTTAACATGAATAGGGTGCTATTTTCTGTTCTAGTCAGGTGATACAGCTTACAGCTTTTAATCATGTTTAATGCCATTTTATATCTGCTTTTGAAGGATTTTTTTCAAGGCAGTACAGTGCTGTCTTACTCTTTCTCATAAGTTTTCGCCAAGCTGATATCTTCACATTATAAAATAAAATGCACTTTAACCTCCTGATTGGTATGGCCGACACTGTGTCGGGCAAGAAAGCAGTATGCCCGACACAGTGTCGGGCATGCCACTCAGGAGGTTTCCCTAGCTACAGGAGCCACAGAGTATACGTTAGCTAGGTGTAAGGGCTCCTGTACACTGTAGGCAGCAATAGGGATGTTACTAATAGTGTCCCCAACCTCCGATCCCTCCCCCCCAATACCCCCGATCAAGCCACTTACTCACCAAGCCTTGTTCCTGTGATTGCAGCAGCCTCCCTGCACAGCTGCGGTATTCTCTGATGTAAAGTCAGAATGGGCAGCCCGGAAGCAGCCTTCCTCACTGAGTATCACGCATGCTCAGTGGGAAGTTAGACATTATTTACCTGAAATATCTCCGCTTCTGCACCACGTACACTCCCGAAATTTTCAGGGAAGGGAGGGGACCCCCAGGTCTAGCTCTGTGTCGAATTGCAGCCCCCAAGCCCTGCTAGTTCCCGAGATAGGTTTGCTGCAATCAGTCTCGGGAACCAGTGGGGCTCGAGGGCTGCAATTCGGCACAGAGCTAGATCTGGGGGTCCCCTCCCTACCCTGAAATTTTCGGAAGTGTACGTAGTGCGGAAGCGGAGATATTTAGGACGTTTTACATGGCTGCACAATTTAATGGGACACAGGCTCCTACTGCGCATGCGGGGCTGCCCATTCTGACACTACACCGGCATGAGGAGGATCGGGACTGTTGCCATGACGTCAATGACGGCATGATGACGTCATGACGCTGCTCAGTCCCGATCCTCTCAGGATACCGGAGCTGTGCAAGGAGGCTGCTGCGATCGCTGGAACAAGGCTTGGTGAGTAAGCGATTAAGTTGAAAATTGAATGGTGTAGGGTAGATTGTCAATTATTTGATTTATAGACACATTTTTTTTTTTATAATTGGGGACAAATTTAACATGTGTGATACATTAGTCAGATTTTTCAAATGTTATAATCAATCAGAAAAATGTATTGTAATTTTTAAATTGAAAAGAAATATAAAAAACGGTATTATATGTGACCATCTTTGATTCAGAAAAAAAATCTGAGCGCATTTGTGTTGCCTTGTGAATAGATTAGCCAGGTCTGGTGGACTGGTGGGCTGAGAGCAGTCACTGTGTGTGGTTGGTGTATCAGTAAAATGTGGATTCCATTACTCTATTGTGGTATTTGTGCATCTGTACTCTGCAACTCATCCTACCTGAGGACTCTGTTATACATCTTCACAGATTACTGCGCTTATTGAATTATAGCAGGAGCAGTCAGGCAGCGCATATTTCAACATTTCTTGGTATGATTTCTGCCCTTTATATGGCAGTCTGCATGTTAAATAAATGAACCCTCAGCTCTCATTATTCTATTACCAAATAATAACCTTGAAAATTGCTTGATGATGAGATACATGATGAATTAATGACCCATACGGTCACACTGGTTGCAAATAATGGCCCGCTACTTCATTACATTAGAAGGCGTATGGTAGATCATAACTTGGACAACACCTGGGCAAAACTTCTCTGCAGTCATTGCATTTCTCTATCAATTATATTTTAAACGATAATATTATTAGTTAATTCAATAGACGTCTGTCCAACAGACACAAAATAAGATAAAGGATGCCAGAACACAGTGATTTTCTTATTACCTATGCATGGCTACAGCATTTAATAGCAGTAGAGCAATCAGCTGAGTGCACAGCTGTGTCTGCTTTCATTAGTGACATTAAGAGAATGCAAAACATCTCATTAGCAAAATATCGGACAACTCCTTCTACTCATTCAATAATTATCACCAATTACAAAGCCTGAAACAATAGAACAGAAGATGAAATACCAGCGGTAGGTATTGCAAAGTACATATAAATAAGAAAATTAATGCTAATCAAATTTAAAAGAAATCTGACAGCTGACTGCTGTAAAGAAACTTGCAGTCTGCTGCAGCTTTTAGCTAGTCACATGATCAGCTGAGCAGCCAAAGGAAACAATATAAGCTGTTTCACACTAAAAGTGCATTTAGGGCCCATTCACACTCATTTAGGGGCGCTAGCAAAATTGCAGAGTTTTTTTTTCTTGCATATGTTTCACTGTACAATTTTGTGATTTTTGAGTGATTGCGATTCAGGTTTTTTAACATTGCAATTGCGATTGCTCTAAAATCGCTAAAAAGTGCTGCATGCACTGCGTTTGCATTTACTGCGAATCGCCATTGATTGCAACAGTGAGATCACTGCCATATACTTTTAACTACACTAGCGATTTTGAAAGCGGTAGTGATTGACGGCGATTCAGCGATTAGTGGTAAATGCCCCCAAAAATCGCCCCCCCAGTGTGGATGGGCCCTTAAGCGGATTTCTGATTGCCAGTGTTTTGAAAAGTGCAAAGACAATAAAATCTTATGGCTGTTTCACAACAGAATCATTTTTATCAAAATCGTACTCTGTGTAGCATAGACTGCGATCGTGTTATGAGTTGTAAAGGAAAATCACTGTGGAAACACTAAGCGATTGGGATTAGGATTATTTATGTGAAACAGCCCTAATGGATAGGGACGTCACATCAGAAGCTGATTGATTAGTCATTTTCAGCAATATCATTGACAATTTACTCAGCTACAAAGTTCTGGGTCATGACTGCTGACAAACCAACTAACTTGTTTATAGGTCATTATATAACATGTATAAAGTGTCTGCTTGTAACGATTGGTGTCAGCACACAGAGAGAATCTGATTGTTGATGATTTGCAGAATCATCAACAATACAGATGTATTCTTGATTATGGATGATCTGCAGAATCACCAATAATACAAGTATGACTAACCTCTGGACACCTAATGAGTAAAGTGCTAGATGAACTGAAGGCTATCTCCCGAGGAGCGGGAGATGTAAACGGCTTGGCCAAGAGCCACCTATCTCCTAGATAGTGAGAACCTGGTAACCAGGGATAATGATATCAGATGTTAAACTGTACTGCAGCCAGAGTAAGTGACCACTGGCTGCTAACAGGCTGGACTCTCTGAGGAGCAGGAGTCCTGGTTGCAGCTGACACCTGGTGGAAAGGTGTTACTGCTAGTACAGATAAACTGAGCACTCAGGGAGAGTAACAGCTAGAGTGGTCAGGCAGGCCAGGTCGGCAACACACAAGCAGATCAGGTACAGAGAGAGAGAGAGAGAGACTGATTCGGTAACCGGGTACAGGCAGGGTCTGGCAACAGGTAGGCAGATATGCAGAGGTACCGAATCAGAAAGCAAGAGAAAGGTCGACAGAGCAAATGGTCATAACATATAAGTATAACAAAGTCCTAGACTGGGGTGTGAGTTCCTTGGTCTCGACACCCTGGAACTAGTCTAGAGTATGACACAGTAATAGCACAATGTTCCTAAGCTTGAGTGTGTGGTCCTTGGTCACAACACCCTGGAACTGGTCTAAAGAATAACACAGCAAAGACACAGTATCCCTAAGCTTGGGTGTGAGGTCCTTGGTCACAACACCCTGGAACTGGTCTAAAGTATAACACAGCATTGACACAGTATCCCTAAGCTTGGGTGTGAGGTCCTTGGTCACAACACCCTGGAACTGGTCTAAAGTATAACACAGCAATGACACAGTATCCCTAAGCTTGGGTGTGAGGTCCTTGGTCACAACACCCTGGAACTGGTCTAAAGTATAACACAGCATTAACACAGTATCCCTAATCTTGGGTGTGAGGTCCTTGGTCACAACACCCTGGAACTGGTCTGAAGTATAACACATCAATGACACAAACGTAATCTGGCTAAGTGTGAATTCCCAGGTCCTCCTGGTTCTAACACACTGTGAGATCTGACTGGTCTGAGTGCTCACACGTTAGTATTCGCAACGGCAGACAACCAGCAACTGACAGGCAAGAAGTATATATAGTGCAGCGCTCCTCAGCGCCGCCCAGTCCCACTCAGCCAATCACCCACTGCACTGGGATCGGCTGATCGTCCTGATCAGCTGATCCCTCTCCTATTGGCATAAAGGTCCTGCCTCCTAGCGCGCGCAGCTCTCCATCTGTGTGCACTACTAGGCTCAGACAAACCAGACGCATGCTGCTGTCCGGAAACCGCCGGTCTGAACGCAGAGACAGCCGCCCCGCTGTCAGACCGCGCGGCGGTGTCTCCGCAATCCATTACACTGCTGCTGGTAGATTAATAAAACCAATTCAACAGTCCATATGTAATGAACAGGGGGATAACTGATTTGTAATGCTGTGTTGGACATGGTGTACAGCATTTGCAGGAAATGAAAAATATATTAAAGGTGGAATCTGTGTAACGGCTCAAACCCACTAGTAGCCTTTTCTAAGTGTCAGTGATTTGAAAAGCTCTTCCTAATGCTATGTGGGATTTTTATAAAATCACATTGCTCAGTTTGGAATCACACCCATAGCATTACATCAGAGAGCTTTACAAATCAAAAGCGCTCAGAAAAGGCTTGGTAATGTACTGCTGGTGGGTTCCAGGCCTCAGCCAGAGAATACTACTGTTAGGGTATAATTGTGTAATTATCATCATTGCTTTCTATTGTCTGTGGGGTTTATTCTACAATATTTGCCATTACAGAACATTAGACCAGGTGCTAAGCAACATCCAGGGGAAGTAGTGTGCTGAAAAACACCAGGGACCAAATGAAATGTTCATCAGCAAATACTCCAAGGAAAGGCTGAGGTTTAGTGCAGTCTGTTCATTGTCCTCTACTGTATGGGTGTTCATTGATACCTCAATCTATGACAGAACCATTGTCACGTACATTATCTGTCACAGGTACTTTAAATGGGGCAGGAATATTGAAAAACTGGGCACAAGGGCATGAGGAACGTTATTGAGATCCACCATCAAGTTCTGTGGAAGGCTCACTTGGACAGAACAGATGGCTCCCCATGCTCTCTCTCCCACCACTGTAGCTGTAGGGGTGGCCCTTAGGCATGTGCCATCTGTGTATGTGCACAGGGCCACCACTCCCAGAGAGGGCCACCACATGTGCTCACTGAGGGATGACCTGGTCACTATGGCTGCACACGTCACTGCCAGTGCCTCACCTCACTGCAGCGTAGCAGATCACAGTGACGCCACGTCCATGTGCTATGCAGCACCTCTGTGTGCCACTAGTAAAGGCATTGTTTGCAGCCTAGTCGCCGGGAGGTTCTCCCCACCAACCATGCCCCGGCAGCATGGAGAAAGGATGCCACATGCTGGGGCAGAGGCAAAATGCAGTGGCAAATTTCAGCAAAAGTTAAACATTTGTGTCATGAGCAGAAGGCTATGCTATGCAGTGTCCGCAACGGACGTGGCCATTTACCGTGCATAACATACCATACTGACATTGGTGGGCGAAGGGGGGGCTGATTCTTTCTCTGCCCATGGCCACAAGAGCCTAGAGCCCTCCCAGTAGCTGAATCTTACACCTCTCTGAAACCCTGTTCATGCCACATAATAACCATGTGTTGCCTTTACTCAGAGGTCTATGGCTTTTCTTCAGGACCTCAGGCTTCCCGGTCTCCAGCGGTGATGAGTGGCAGAGAGGGAAGCAAAGACAGGAAGTGGCGCTCTTCTTCAGATTCCTGACAATGCTGAAGCAATGTGATTGCTTTTAAGAACTTTTTTTTTTCTTTTTTACTAATCTTATTAAACTTATTTTATATAATGTTCTATTAAATGCATACAAACAGCTGTGCTTCAAAGGACATCTGAGGTGAAAATAAACTGCTGAGAAAAACAATTATATCTATCCTCAGTCTCCTAAAAATGACTTTTTTTTTTTAGATATCCCACTGTTTTATTTTATATTTCAATTTAGTTTTTAAGTTTTTACTGTTTCATTGTCTCTGCTCAATAACACCTTCATTTTAGGTATGTCAGAGCTCAAATCTATGAATTATTGACCCTTTTTATCTCTTTCCTGCTCTAAAAAGCCATTTACTGGCAGGAAAGTGTTTTATGGCTGTAATCACTTAAAATTGAGGGTTATGCTATAGTCTGACCCAGACTGACCCGGGCAGAAATTGTCACTTGCATATCTGATATTTACCTATTTCAGGCAGAGAAAGAAAAAAAAAGGATCACAGCCTAGTTATTTGTGTTCTTGGCACTGTACATACACATGTTTATCTCAACATGTATTGTCACCTCAATTTAATTTAGGCCTTAACGTAGACTTGAACTCTTGCACAGGACAGAAGGAAAATATACAGAAATGCACCCTGTATGTATTTAGAGAGTTTAGCCTGTCTAATTCCCCATCATCTGTGACTAATCACAAGTGTAATTTGATCTCTCAGCTGTGTCAGCTCAGGAATTGGGCAGAGCAGCTAATTTGTAAACACAAGATGTTAACCCTATATCTGCTTCCTCGCTCGAAAGCAGGAAGTAGACACACTGCGGGTTTATTGCAGGGTTTGTATCAGCTGTAACAAAGAAATGTTTTTCTTTAAAGGTTGTTATGCTATTACTTATCTTTTAGGAGCATAGAGGACGTTTGTAGTTCAGTTCCGCTTAAAACTATTTTTCAAACTGCATATTATCTTTTTAACCTTACTGATTGTAATCAATTTTACTCCGATATCATTTTATAGTTCAATTCTGATGGCAAAGCAAAGGACAAATTTACCTCAAATGCTCTTTTCTGTTGATGAGAGAAAAGCATTGCAGAATTCTGCTCAAGTGTAATCCAATAAAGAAAAGAATTATTACGAGAGCAGTTTTCTGTTCCAAGTCTGATAAGCAGATGCTCAGCCACCCAGCAGTAAGTGCATAAACAGAGGAGAAACGCAGCATAGATACAGAAGGTTCCAGCCAGGTAACCACACAAGTGACTTGATGTAGATGAGTAAACAATCTTACCTTTGAGGAGACTATCCTGTTATCTGGATACCTCTGTGGAATGTAAGCTTCAGTGCCAGGAGGAGGCTCTTTGTGGCCAACATAAATAGAACGATTGTCTACCCAATTCTCTTCTCCAGCACACTAGAAAGAAAAACAAGGGTTTTAAGTTCACAGTAAAGTTGGGAATGACATATCACAGAGGCACAAAAAGACATTTGTTTAGAGGTTCAGAGCAGATATGGGACACAACTTCTGCCCCCCTTCAAGCTGATCAGTAAGTATACATAAGGTGAGGGACAGAAACACAGAGGCAAGGGGGGCAATGGGGGGCAGAAGTCTGAGCGGAGGGACAGAAGGCTGCACAGGGGGATAGAAGGCTACACAGGCGGTGGCCAAGAAGGCTACAGAGGGACACCTTCTGACCGCAAGATGCAGGGACTCCTCCCCCCCTCCTCAACCCCCCCCCCCCTTTCCCCCCTCACACACACACACACTTTTGGGAAGAAAAAGTGCATCTTATGTTCTGAAAAATACGGTAATTTTAAAAAGAATAAAGGGAACTTCAGGAATCCCCCAAAATGAGATGGATTATCCCAAAACCTGTTAGTAAGACATTTGTTGCTGTCCGATTAATAATAAAGACAGTCACTCAGGTTACAATGTTTCAGAGACATAAACAAAATTGTCCAAATCCAGCATTGGCCAAAAGTAAATAATTTATCCCCCTTTCATTGAGTTTAACACATAATTTAACTCACAAATTTAACTTACAAACAAACTCCCGAAGAGAACCTGTTTGTAAGTAGGGAACCTCCTGTATTTACTGTAAGTGAAAGCAACATTGGATTAAAGTAATTTATAATGCTTGTTTTTTCTGGGATAAACTAACATGTTACATTTACTGTAAGTGAAAGCAACATTGGATTAAAGTAATTTATAATGCTTGTTTTTTCTGGGATAAACTAACATGTTACATTTATATGTACACATGTATTTTTACATTTTAATTTTTTTGCAGTAGTGGTCCTTTAAATAATTCAGAGTAGGGGCACCAATAGCCAAATATAGCGTAGTATGTACTGGTAGTTGAAATGAAGTATGATAGAGTAATAAACTATACTCACAAAGCAGGGTTACCTCAAAGGCACCCACTGTATAGGCAGGTAGGGAGATTGGACCTGACCCCACTAAGGATTAAGAAGTCGGTGTAGGACGTAGAAGTAGAGGAGTAAAAAATAGGGGTAACACCCCTCCACCAGGGGTGGACTTGAGATAGAGTTGATATAGATCTATTTGACAAACACATTGGCAATTTTTGTGTCTGCTTTGAGGAAGTAAGTCCACCACTGCCTCCTCATGTTTTAAACTTTTTAGATACTTTTATCCTTTTGGCGCGTTTGTATCCATACTACGCTTTAAATAATGAGACATAATAATGAGCTCACTGTTTTGGTTTTCACATGAAGCTCTTACTTATTGCTTTTAGGTAGGACTGGTTTTGGTATAATGACAGCTGTTCCATGTGGAAAGATGTCTTTTTAAAAACAGGTTGTGAGATAAAACAATTTATTTTTGAACCAGATATGCAAACTACCATGGCGAAGTACCACAAAATACTACCTGATCTAACTGTTTATACAGCTACAGTATATATAACTCGGTTCCCTTTCTGAATGAAAAGAAAACAGAGAATAATAATAATGTCTGCTTTTACAGAAATTTTCCTTTAGGTTGGATTCACAGTGGTTATACTGTATTAATGCAGGCGCTGTATTTATATCTATGTCCAGTCTGCATTACAGTCACTGTAATGCAGACTGGACATAGATATTAATACAGCGCTTGCATGCAATGAGTTAGAATAACTCGATCAGTTACAAGGCAGTACTGTGAACAGCCCCATAGAATTGTAAGGGCAGTAAGTTAATATGCAGAATTATTCTGCGATTCAAGTCACCACTGTAAACTAGGCCTCAAGCTGTAAAAACTTGGGTGTTCAATATCAAGCACTTCATAGGCCTGTTTTCTACGGGTAGATGAAGGAGGTGAATTTACCGCCCTTCAGCTGCTCCCAGTCACCGGCCAGGAGCTTGCTAGCATGGCATGGGTGGTGGAGAGATGGTCTCCCCTTGGAGTAGCATCTGAGCACAGTCGCCATCCTCTGACGCATCATGAGTATTTGGCTGGTGGGTAACGCCACCATGTGTCAAACATGACAACCCCGGCGTTACCGAGCCCTACCATTTGGCTACATGTAATTGTAGCTGAAAGGCGCTTGTGCCTGGCCAGAAGACTGAACTGCCAAACAAGCGAGCAGTTGAGCTGGCCATGGAAAGAGGCCTTATTATTTGAAGTACTCAAAACCCAAACCAGATTCACAGACTGAAATCAGCCCTGTTCACAATTTAATAAAACTGAACTATAGGAAAATGTAAAACACACAGTTTATGCATATCAAATATTAAATGGGTTTTATATACAGTACATGCAGGAGACATAAGCGAACTGCCTACTCATCATTGTACTGCTACTCCACAACGTGCAGTCAGCAGGGGCTTTGCCAATGCTGTGCTGCCCAGCTTCAAACGGGAGAAAGGTGACGCGGTAGTTATAAAGCTTTACTGGTGCTATTATGAACTTTGCTGGATATGCACTGTCAACTAGAGGCTTTGCTGCATACGTTTGCCTTTCACCTGTGCTGACTGCCCTGTCTTGCTTATTGTCCATGGGGGTCCCACATGTGGCCGCTTTGCTTCGTGCATCGTGACACTAAAGGCCCATACACACGTCGGATTTTTGCGAACGACCCGTCGTTTGAACGTTCCGTCGTTCGCACGTCAAATCCGGCGTGTGTACAGTTTATCGTTCGGGTGATAAGACTGGTTTTCAGTGATCCGCCCGGTGGATCGCTGAAAACCAGTCTTATCACCCGAACGATAGTCTGTACACACGCCGGATTTGACGTGCGAACGACGGAACGTTCAAACGACGGGTCGTTCGCAAAAATCCGACGTGTGTATGGGCCTTAACAGCCTATAGGCTTCCATCCTTAGTCTGTTATTTTTTGCTCACACAGCCTGTTTGCTAGTGGTCGGCCAGGGATGTAGGTGCTGGTTGGGAGATGATTGTGTGGTGTCTTGGCCAACTCATGTGTTTTTAATCTATTAGTGTTAATTAGATTTTCTGCTTTTGATAATAATAAAGTCTTGTTAGGTACATACTATGAGATTTTCTGGCAACTTTACTGTCAGATCGATTATTTCCAACATCTGATTTCCGATCGATTTCCAACTGTTTTCCGTTCACTTCTATCGGAAATCGATCAGAAATACGATCAGACATGTTGAAAACTTGGAAATATTTGATCTGACAGTAAATCTGCCAGAAAATCTCATAGTGTGTACCAGGCATTATACTATATACATATATATATATTTTGAACTGGTTTAGCAGTTGTAGCTCTGGGATGTCCTGCAGCTGTTTATCCCAATCCTGCATTACTTACAGTATTTGTAGTTATAAAGCTTGTAATTCTGACTGAGCTGCATAGCTGGGCTATCTCAGTCACAGGACTGGTTGGATGGGAATGATCCAGCATTGAGTTGCTTTGGCGCAGGATATCCTGTAAGCTGTACTTGCTACATTTGATTGAAAGGTTTGCTGAGCACATCTGTATGAAAATGGCAGTGGCAGTGTTGAGAGTACACAGTGGTTGTATCATTTGCATTCACCCCAATGCCCGTCAGTGCCAGACATGTGACAGAGGGAGTCTGGTAGCTAATAATAAGAAAAAATTCCAGATTTGGGCTACATAAAATTCAAGCAAACCTGAAGCGCAAATAAACTTATGAGATCATTATCTCATAATGAATTGTATGTGTGGTACAGCTAAAGGCAGCCATACACTGGTCGATGTGCCACCAGATCGACCAGCTGACAGATCCCTATCTGATCGAATCTGATCAGAGAGGGATCGTATGGCTGCCTTACTGCAAACAGATTGTGAATCGATTTCAGCCTGAAACCGATCACAATCTGTTCAGCTGCTCCTGCCGCCTGTTCCCCCCCCCCCCCCCCGCGCATACATTACCTGATGCGGGCTCCGGGGCATCTTCTCCTCTTCTTCTCAGCGCTGCACCCGCTCCATCCCGGCGCTTCCTGTGTCACTCCGTGACCAGGAAGTTCAAATAGAGCGCCCTCTATTTGAACTTCCTGGGTCACTGCAGTTACCCAGGAAGCGCCGGGATGGAGCGGGTGCAGCGCTGAGAAAATGCGGAGAAGACGCCTGGGAGCCCGCATCAGGTAATGTATTTTTCGTCGGATCGGCCGCCGCTAGCGACGCGCACTTTACCCGCGGGCGATCGAGGGTAATTTCCCGCACGGCGCGATCAACGGACCGATCCGATTTCGGGAGGAAATCGGATCGGCGGCGGCGTTTACCGCGAACGATTGGCAGCAGATTCGATCCCAGGATCGAATCTGCTGTCGAAACGGGCGAGAATCGGGCCAGTGTATGGCCACCTTAAGAAATAGAACATGAGTAGCAAAGAAAAGTGTCTCATACTGTTTTCCAGTACAGGAAGAGTTGAAAAAAAGATCAGTTATCTATGCAAAAGAGCAGCTCTGAACTCTTCGACCCACTGGGTCCAATACAGTCCTGTTTTCTGAAGCACTTAAATAGGCAAAAAAAGACAGGCCCATGTGCAAATCACGTTTTCCCCTGCGTTCTCTACAAGGTGATAATTTTACAACTTGTTAATTACCAGCAAGAAAGAAAATACTAAAAATAATTTTGAATATAGTTTTTCAACTACTTTTTGGTACTTTTTTTAATTGCTAAATGCTGAAAAGTTATTTTAAAAACAACATGAATTGCATATGGGCCACAGTTTGAGATACGGTTTTACTACAGGAAAGTTCAAAGGATCATTATTTCTGCTTTGTTTTATAGCTTAAAAGACAGAGGCCCATATGCAATTCACTTTTTCACCTGAGTTTTCTCCTAGGTGATTTTTTCACAGCTTTTCAATAAAATGTCTTTTACACCACCAGCAAGCAAGAAAATGCTCAAATTAAATTTGATAGTACTTTTTCACCAATTTTTTGGTAACACTTTAATTTGTAAAATGCTGAAAATTTAGGAGATAACTCAGGTGAAAAAATGAATTGCATATGTGCCAGAGTGTGGTTTCTAAACTGCAAATATGACAGAATGATGCAATGTTATATATAACTGATAATTAATATATGAGACTCTTTTCTTTGCTAATAATGTTCTATTTATTATCTTTACTACACATACAATTCATCATATCATAAGTATTTTTAGCTTCAGGTTTGCTTTAAGAATAATATATTGTACCGTGTTAGCCATCAGTAAAAGCAAGAAGTTTTAAATCAGGATGATACGATTTATTGGCTAACTACAAATGAATAAGAATAAACAAGCTTTCGGCCTTGCAGCCTTCGTCAGGTTTACATCCTGTTAGTTTGCAAGCTGGTGGTACAGACAGCTTATATACATGCAACATCAAAAGGGAAAACAGATATTTTTTTCAAGCATAAATACGTCATTAAAGAGAACCAAAGGTGTGTTTAAAGAATGTTATCTGCATACAAGAATACAAGAATGTTATCTGCATACAAGGATCCTTATCTTACCCCATTTAGATGGTCTGTTTGTATTAAGGCATCTTAAAGAGAACCCGAGGTGGGTTTGAAGAATATTATCTGCATATAGAGGCTGGATCTGCCTATACAGCCCAGCCTCTGTTGCTATCCCAAACCCCACTAAGGTCCCCCTGCACTCTGCGTGAGGCTGTGTTTACATCTGTAGTGGCAGTCTCAGCTGCTCCCCCACCTCCTGCATAGCTCCGGTCCCTGCCCCCGTCCCTTCCCTCCAATCAGCAGGGAGGGAAGGGATGCAGGCGGGGACTGGGGTTCTGCAGGAGGCGGGGAGAGCAGCAGACTGACACTATAGAGATAAACACAGCCAGCTCTGACAAGCTGTTTGTCAGCAGCGTGGCTGTGATTTATGAGGGATTGCAGAGTGCAGGGGGACCTTAGGGGAGTTTGGGATAGCAACAGAGGCTGGGCTGTATAGGCAGATCCAGCCTCTGTATGCAGATAATATTCTTCAAACCCACCTCGGGTTCTCTTTAAGATGCCTTAAAGAGAACCCGAGGTGGGTTTGAAGAATATTATCTGCATACAGAGGCTTGATCTGCCTATACAGCCCAGCCTCTGTTGCTATCCCAACCCCCCTAAGGTCCCCCTGCACTCTGCAATCCCTCATAGATCACAGCCACGCTGCTGACAAACAGCTTGTCAGAGCTGGCTGTGTTTATCTCTATAGTGTCAGTCTGCTGCTCTCCCCGCCTCCTGCAGAACTCCAGTCCCCACCTGCATCCCTTCCCTCCCTGCTGATTGGAGGGAAGGGACAGGGGCAGTGACCGGAGGTATGCAGGAGGCGGGGGAGCAGCTGAGACTGACACTACAGATGTAAACACAGCCTCACAGCACAGCTGTGATTTATGAGGGATTGCAGAGTGCAGGAGGACCTTAGTGGGGTTTGGGATAGCAACAGAGGCTGGGCTGTATAGGTAGATCCAGCCTCTGTATGCAGATAACATTCTTTAAACCCACCTCGGGTTCTCTTTAATACAAACAGACCATCTAAATGGGGTAAGATAAGGATCCTTGTTTACTCTATTGCTCACAGACCTGGTATTAGGATTGACCCAGAGGTATCGTAAATTCTTAGTTCACAAGTTCAGCTAGAGTGGCTGAGACAGTTCATATATCATCAGCATCATACCAATATAGAAAGTTGTTTATTCTTATTCATTTGTAGTTAGCCAATAAATGGTATCATCCTGATTTAAAACTTCTTGCTTTAAGAATAAGATTCATTTTACACTATCCGAGTCATTTTTTTTTTTAAATATCAGCAGAGAACGGCGTGTTGCCAATTACAGCAATATAATATATTAAATTAAAATAAAATAACATAAGTAACTCTATACTGAGATTTTATGGACAAAGTAGAAAATGACCAGCCTCCACAGGAGATGCCGGCAGTATGCCCTGTCTCCTATTAGCGTACAACACATTGTTAGTGTTCCATAACAATTGGACAAGTGAAAGCAGACACAATGCTCAAATTACCCTGCTCATAGCATCACAACAGACATGCTGTTTGACCTGACTCTCTTGTACTTGTAAACAAGAAATTAATGTCCTCAATAAAATGCTTTCTGGGAGCTAGACAGACAAAAAGCGGCTATCAGTTATCATCCTAATGCAAGCCCAGAGTGCGTATGGAACCAAAGGAAATACAACAGCTCCCTAGAAAATCTTAATGTAAATAATCCAATTTGAACAAAAGGCAAAGCAGTATAATGCATCTCACTGTATGACAAATAGCAAAAAAAAAATCCCATTTATTTCAGAAATTGGCTAAAACTTAACTTAATGGGCTCCTTGTCTGACAATAACAGCTATATAGTTACAGGAATGCTTATAAAAATAATAAAAAGCAGTATAGTTAACAAAACCCTGTTTTAATGAGCCACCAGAAAGGACAGTTATTGTATAGACTGTCTGATGCAGAAATAAAACTAATCGTTCCCTGAAATTGCATAAGCCAAGGAATCACATAAGTCAAGCCAGGCATGTCTTAAGCCCAAATGTGGCCTGCTGAGCCTTCTCTGGTGGCCCACAAAGCTCTCTACAGTTATTGATTCCATGCGACCCACAGGCCGTAGCTGTGGTGCTACATGCAGGGGCCACCTTTGTTGCTTGCCCTTTGCTCGCTAGTAAGTTATCAGCCACAGGGCTGGTTCTAGACTTTTTGCTGCCTGAGCTCCACAGATTGTGATCGGTTTCAGGCTGAAATCGATTCACAATCTGTTTGCAGTAAAGGTGGCCATACGATCCCTCTCTGATCAGATTCGATCAGAGAGGGATCTATCTGTTGGTCGAATCTGATGGCAAATCGACTAGTGTATGACCACCTTCAGATAGTTTTTCTGTAAGATTTTCAGTAATTAGATTATTTTCTGTAAAGTTCTGGTAGAGACTGGTCATTATCTCTGGTGCATTGTCTTCTGGTTATCTCCTGCTGAGTAGACCAATGCCTAATTGCTAGGCAGATAGATGGTTAGATAGATAATTTCCAACATGTTGGAAATTATCTATCTGGCAGGTAAATCTAACAGAAAATCTTGTGTAAGGAATACACGGTTCGTTTTGAACCATGTATCGAGCCACTCAATCGACTCCGGCTCGTCCCCGCGGGTGCCCGGATCGATTCCCGCTCGTCCCCGCGGGCGGCTTCTTATCTTCTTATCGTTTTTTACTATTGTCCTGCCCGCGGTATCGAGCAGGAATCGATCAGGCGGGGTATCGGACAGGTCGGAAATGATCAATCGAGCCATCAGCGGCTCGATTACACGGTTCAAAACTAATAGTGTATTCCCAGCATTACAGAAAATTGTACGGTGTGTACTAGGCACAGTCATAGTCTTATGATCAATCAGATCTAAAAATGGTCTCCAGAAGTAACTCAGTTAGAGTAGAACTGCGGATAGTGGTTGATGGAACTAAAGATATAACAAAAGATACAAACTTGCCTCCTCTAACGTAAAACAATTTAATCAACTTTAAAGAGGAACTGCAGTGACAATAACGTAATGAAAAAAGTGCTTAATTTTTACAATAATGATTTATAAATGATTTAGTCAGTGTTTGCTCATTGTAAATTCTTTCCTCTCCCTGATTTACATTCAGACATTTATCCCATGGCAACATCTTTTTGATCCTTTTGAGAAAAGGAAAAGATTTATCATGGGAAAGGGGGTATCAGCTACTGATTAGGGTGAAGTTCAATCCTTGGTCACGATTTCTCTTTAAAACACACAATAAAATGTACTTAATTCCCTTATATAGAGTATGGAGCTGGACGTGCTGGGGAAGGTAGTGAGCTTGAACAGGTGCTATGGCCAGCAGCATCGCTTGGGCGGTTATCCATCCCAACCCAGTAGGTCTCTACTTTGCCAAACCTCTATTGTCAGTGCTACGCATTTCAGGGGATAGCCCCAAAAATGCATAGTAACATAGACTAACGTAACCACTCCCCACGGAGGTCACTGTAGCAGCATTTTGGCAGGGCAGAGATCTTTCTACCAGGATGTGACAGATAACTGCTCTATTGGTGCCGCTGGCCAAAGCACCTTCTCCGCTCCAGCTCTCTACTTTCCTCAGCACACCCATATCCATACTTCCCAAGGGAGTTATAAGTACACTTTTATTAATTATCTTACAGTTGATTAAATTTTATTACATCAAAGGAGGTGCAATTGTTTCTTTTCGGATTTCTCTAGGATAAGGCATGACTCCTACCACTGGATGGAGTACCTCTATAAGCATCTTTTCTACAACTGCCAATACACACAATTCAAGAGATACAATATAAATGTAGCATTTTTAGTTACGTTATGCAACTTCAATATATTTCAACTACACATTTTTAAAATATTTAAAAATAGTGCAGCATAAATACTGAACCCTATATATGATGTTAGCTATAATATCCTGATTATTCATACAAAGCACATAAGCAAACAAAAAAAAATGCAAAGGATGACAGAATTTCTAAAGTCATCATTCCGGTAATAGAAAAGATCAATATAGAGTCTAAAGATATAATGGCTGTCATTGTGCTGATGAGATGAGACATCTTTCTCTGTCTGCAAGTAAGTGGCAGCTCCCAGCTACCTCTGCAGACAGCCACCGTTCTTCGTGGCCCGTGGTTTCTGATATGCGCCTCTGAAGCATTTCACTGTGATGGTGAATGAGTAGCGATATTCTACAGATTGTAAGCTTACATTTGTAGCTGTTTATTGTCTTGTACTATTTTAAGTGCAAGCACCATGTCCTGTAATGTTGCTGTTCAAGTGCTTTTGTTACTATGTTGAAGTCAATAGAAGTATATATTTTAAAGCATCTCAAATGCACTGAATTTTTTTTAATGCATCCTACAAATAAGTAGCTTCTTGTACCGGGATCATGTGCTGCATTTAAAGGAGTTCTACAGGAACTCATTTTCTTCCTGGTGAAGGCAGTCCGCTTCTGTCTTGGACTGCCAGGCAATGTCTGGGGCTGGGCACTGTGGGACACACCCCCTTCCACTGATCACTGTGGGATTTGTGTCACTATCACTGAATGTAGCTCTCCTCCAACAGTGCAGGGAGGGCTACATGGCTGTAGCTTTTGCCTATGAGAAAAGGTATTTCTGTCATCAGCTAAAAACAAAATGCTCTGATTGCTGTTGCTATTCTCAATATGTTAGTTGCATTTGGGCAATTCTTTACTAGAACTTCCTCTATGGTCTAAAAGATTACCCACAGCATGATAACCTTTAGTGGGGAAAATAATTAATTAAAACTTCAGGATTTTATGATTTCCATGAATTGTAACTTGGTTTCACATTCCTGGGAGCACAGAAGGGGTTAAGCCTCAGTGTTTACTTATGAGCAGAGAGCTATGGCAGAGCTCAAAGGTCTGATCCACAGCTACTGATAAAATCTAATGGGATGCTCTGATGTGGCTAAACAAGGACATAACACACTGCAGTGAATTTCTTAAGCAACTATATTTGGAATAAGGACTTTTCATTGTGTGCTGCACATGAGTTCAAGTCCGCTTTACTGATGACCCAGGAAACGAAAATAACTGAACCTATAAAAGCAAGCAACTACTGATTAGTTAGCTGGCAGCTGCTTTATTAAAGTGAACCTCCAGACTAAAGATCTACTCAGCAGCACTGAAAAGGCTTGGTGTTTCTTTAACAGTTTCACAGTATCAGAACTTTGTTTTTCTTACTTAAGCCTCAATTTTAGCTGCACAGAAGCTAAGCTCCGCCCCATCAAAGAAATCTGCCTGGGCATTTTTTCCCTGATGCTGTGCAAAGCATGATGGGATTTCCTATGTTGTTATTCACGTTGCCTAGCAACTGGGAGGGGTGATCAGCACACAGGACAGTTGGAACTGTGGCTCATGCTCCCTGTCACCCATCAAATATTTGCCTATTTTAAAACAGGGTGGGTAAGAGATTATATTACCTATTTTAATTAACATATCTAATGTAACTTAATGACAGTATGTTTGTTTAGGCTGAAGTTCCTCTTTAACTGGCTATTAATGGCTTTGGTTGGCTAAATGTAATTCCCTTCCTTAGACAGTGGAGCCCTGCTTGTTAAAATATATTGCTCATTACCACTAGCACTGTGCCAGTAGTAAGGAAATGACTAAATGCTATTACAGCGCGAAGTGTCACTTCCTGGCAAGTGACAGAAGGCATTGTTACTCTATGTCGCACTTTGTCACTATAATGTAATAACAGCATGTAATCATGAACATTCCCTAACAGGGAACTGTCTATTCAACATAGGTCTAGAGCTGATTTCCTTGACCTCTTTATTTCAGACATTAACGCTAAGGAAACAGTTCTGCTACAATCAAATTTACTGTAACCAAACGCAGCAAGAAGTGCAAATCTGGAGTCCAACACACTGCAGCTGTCACCATTTCAATGCATTGTCCAGGGACAAATAAGGGCATGCAGACAGCAGATCGTTATTAACACTACAGCAGTCAGTTAATATGAAAACAGTCAGGATGTGAGTAGGCAAGATGACCAGGAACTAGTTTGAATTTATTTAAACAAAGAGACATTAAACAGATTTAACAATACATTTTTAAAGTGAATGCTTTCACTATCTGGAGAGGAAATCATAACTCATATAAACCTATCTTGCTATAACGGAGAAGCAAAAAGTAAGCAGACTGGACATTTATACAAATGCACAATGTCAACAAAGGATGTAAAAAGCCCAAAGCCCCTAAACTATTGGGAGGTCAGTACCCTGGTTCATCCACCACAAACAGATACAAACATCAGAGAGTCATTAGATTGATGGAAAGAATCATCGGAAGACCCCCCCCCCCCTACTCAACCTCCTCCACAACTTCAGACTGCGCTCCACAGCACTGAGATTGCTATCGACCCCTTACACCTGACCACCACTTTTTTTCAGCTGGCTACCTTCAGGCTGTACATTTTGGATGATCTCCACCAAAACTTTAAGGTATAAAAACTCCTTTTTCCCCTCTGCTGTCTACTTCCTGAATGCCTTTCAAGCCATTCCACCTCCAGTGCCCACCCCCTTCCCTTTACAGCCCCCCCCCCCCCCCCCCAAAGCTGTTGGATCGATTGAACTATCCAGCGTAACACTATGTCAGAACTGCACCCTGTTTATTTAATTCTTATTTATTTATTTATTGTATTTATAAAGCGCCAACATATTACGCAGCGCTTATCCTAATTTACACTTCTGTTTTTTGTTTTTTTTATTATTTTAGTATTATTGATTTGCATTCCTGTCTCTGCCTGTTCTGTTATTTATTCTTCCTATGTCTACTCTGATCAATTGTGATGTGCCAAACCCGATTCCGGGCACAACCCAGTCGTGCTTGCAGATTAAAAGTATTTCTGATTCTGATATTATCTGTCTGGCGTTTGTACTGATCGGATATATTTACGGAACGTTGACTGTAGTGCATGTGCCCCTAAAAAGAGAGAAGCCAAGTATATGGTAACAGCTAAGTGTCTGAGAGGACAACAGGAACTGAAAAGATAAAGTTATACAAAAAAGCCACCGAATGCATTTCATTCAGAGCAGACTTAATAAACAGGGTCTGAACTGCTAAAGCTTTTATGCTATGGCAATCATCTCAATCATCTATGGTCAGCAGTCAACACTGTTCCTGCAAAACAGGAAGTTGGTGAAAAATAAAAACTGAAAAAACAAAAATTCCCATCTCTGTGCCCACATGTGATACTATACAATCCTACCTAATAAATAGTAAGTGTCCCTGCGTCCCATGTCCATGTGATAGTGCTTTTTTGCACTGCCCATGTGCAGGGAGGGATGCAGAGACACTGGCAAGAGCTGGGGGGGAATGCCGTGCGGCAAAAGAAGACAGGTCTTGAAGGGGGGCGAGCCTGTGAGCGTGTGGCGTGCACGAGCGGTGCGCAATGTATGCACAACGAAAATTTAAAAGAGAAGTGCGGGGAGGGGAGGGGGGGGCAGTGGCGGCAATAGCCTAGCATTTTTAAACGGGCCTTAGGCCTAGTAATAAAATAATGCTGTGATAGAAATTGTATGAATCATTCACCAGCCTTTACTGTGGCATGATATGACTCAGGTAATAGCTGAAGTTATCACCAGGAAGCTGCACATATTTTGCAGAGAAGGTGTCTATTTTAATATCACTATAAGTAGAGTGACCTGGGACGGGGGGGGGGGGGGGGGGGGGCGCCGCGGCGAAAAGTGGGGAGGACTGAGGAGCGCGCAGCGGCGAAGACTGGGGGGGGGGGGCTGCGGCACGCACAGCGCTGAAAATGGGCGTGGCCATGACATTGTATGGGCGGAGCTAACGTAATGATGTAACAGCGAGGCATAAGAAAGCAGTGTTTACGCCATGATGTGGACAAACGAGACTTTGCATCATGGGTGTGCAGAAACTGTGTGATGCTAATAGTATACCGTAACCACAAAGCAGCAAACATAGCCATCTATGACCATTAAATAATAAATGCAGTAACAGTTACCCCGGACACCAGAAAATAAACACAATAGGCAACATGTCAGCACAAAATAACCGCAATGCGGGCAACATGTCAGTATATAATAAATGCAATGCGGGCAAACATGTCAGTACAAAATAAACGCAATGCGGGCAACATGTCGGTACAAAATAAACGCACTGCGGGCAAACATTTCACCAGAAAAGAAATGCACTGCGGGCAAACATTTCGCTAGAAAAGAAACAATGCGGGCAAACATTTCACCAGAAAAGAAACAATGCGGGCAAACATTTCACCAGAAAAGAAACAAGGCAGGCAAACATTTCACCAGAAAAGAAACGCACTGCGGGCAAACATTTCACCAGAAAAGAAACGCACTGCGGGCAAACATTTCACCAGAAAAGAAACGCACTGCGGGCAAACATTTCGCTAGAAAAGAAACAATGCGGGCAAACATTTCACCAGAAAAGAAACGCACTGCGGGCAAACATTTCGCTAGAAAAGAAACAATGCGGGTAAACATTTCATCAGAAAAGAAACGCACTGCGGGCAAACATTTCGCTAGAAAAGAATACAATGCGGGCAAACATTTCACCAGAAAAGAAACGCACTGCGGGCAAACATTTCGCTAGAAAAGAAACAATGCGGGCAAACATTTCACCAGAAAAGAAACGCACTGCGGGCAAACATTTCGCTAGAAAAGAAACAATGCGGGCAAACATTTCACCAGAAAAGAAACGCACTGCGGGCAAACATTTCGCTAGAAAAGAAACAATGCGGGCAAACATTTCACCAGAAAAGAAACGCACTGCGGGCAAACATTTCGCTAGAAAAGAAACAATGCGGGCAAACATTTCACCAGAAAAGAAACAATGTAGGCAAACATTTCACCAGAAAAGAAACAATGCGGGCAAACATTTCACCTGGAAAAGAAACAATGCGGGCAAACATTTCACCTGGAAAAGAAACAATGCGGGCAAACATTTCACCAGAAAAGAAACAATGCGGGCAAACATTTCACCAGAAAAGAAACAATGCGGGCAAACATTTCGCTAGAAAAGAAACAATGCGGGCAAACATTTCACCAGAAAAGAAACAATGCGGGCAAACATTTCACCTGGAAAAGAAACAATGCGGGCAAACATTTCACCTGGAAAAGAAAGCATTTACTCACCTGGCAGAAGTCTCTGGCCTCTGGCGCGCTGCTCCTGGGACCGTCTTACTTCTCCTGCAGTCTCCCGCGCTGACAGCCTGGCAGAGCAGGGCTACGGCAAGATGGCGCCCGAAGCCCTGTACTGGAGACACAAATAGGTCTCCAGTACAGGGCTTCGGCAGCCATCTTGCCGTAGCCCTGCTCGCCTGCCGGTGTCGGAAACAGACACCGGAAGAGGAGGCTGGAGCGAGGCTGCGGGCAATGAACTGGCACGGCGTCTATAGACGCCGCTGCCAGTTCATTGAGGAGAGAGTTGCCAGAGTCCCGAGGCCGGGACGTCCCGCTGCTGAAAGCGGGACGTTTCCCGGGACCTCATTAAGCCTGGGACAGCGGACCCCGAATCCGGGACGTGTCCCGGGCAATCCGGGACGTCTGGTCACTCTACTATAAGAGCCGTTCACACTTCAAGAGCTTTGTAAACACTAGAGATTTTAAAAGCTCGTGCTAATGCAATGCAATGGGGGATTTTTACGAAATCAGATCGCTCCAGTGTGA
Source organism: Hyperolius riggenbachi (assembly GCF_040937935.1). Taxonomy (NCBI): domain Eukaryota; kingdom Metazoa; phylum Chordata; class Amphibia; order Anura; family Hyperoliidae; genus Hyperolius; species Hyperolius riggenbachi. The sequence goes on along the minus strand of NC_090647.1, from coordinate 212,000,602 downwards.
ACACTCACATTCAGATAGGATAACATTAGCAAGAGCTTTTAAAATCACAAGCGCTCAGAAAAGCTTTCATAGTGTGAATAAGCCCTAAGGTTTGTAATTATTTTAAAGATCATATTTAACTACAGTGGGATGCGAAAGTTTGGGCAACCTTGTTAATCATCATGATTTTCCTGTATAAATCGTTGGTTGTTATGATAAAAATGTCAGTTAAATATATCATATAGGAGACACACACAGTGATATTTGAGAAGTGAAATGAAGTTAATTGGATTTACAGAAAGTGCATAATAATTGTTTAAATAGAATTAGGCAGGAGCATAAATTTAGGCACTGTAATCGTTTTATTGATTCCAAAACCTTTGTGCAATAGATAGCGGAGATGCCGCCGCAGCGGTGAGCGGCATGGTGGCTGTCTCCGCGTCTCAACCGGCGGCCTTCGCCGCGCAGTTACATGGTGGAGTTTTGCCTGGTCCATCAGTTGCACATAGACTGAGGGCTACGCACGCGTGCGCCAGGCGACAGGACCTTTATGCGAATAGAAGGGGAGTCAGCTGATCGGCCAGTCAGCTGACTCCAGCAGTGCTCCTGATTGGTTGAGTGACTGGGGCGGCGCTGTGGGGCGCTCTCAGTATATATAGGACCTGTCTGTCAGTAGCTCCTCGTCTGCTGTTGCAAATGCTACATGTTAGCACTCAGACCTTAGTCAGATCCCAAGGTGTGCTAGAACCAGCAGGAGCTGGGGATCCACACTTAGTCAGATTCTTTTGATAGCTAAAGTACTAATTGAATTGTATTTGTTATGACCTTCTGCTAGCCTTGACTACTCTTCTGCTTACTGATTCTGTGCTTCTGCCTATCTGATCCTGTTGCCGACTGTTGCCTGAACACTACTCTGAATTAAGTCTTCTGTCTTTGTACCGTATATGTCCGTTTGTTGCCGAATCTGTTTGTCTGACTCTCCTGCCCTCACCAGTGAGCCTAGTCCCTGGTGAGGGATTCTCTGTACAGCTTAATCACCTACTCCTCAGGTGACCAGTAGCTGCAGTACAGTCTTAATCACCTGCTCCTCAGGTGACCAGTAGCTGCTGTACAGTCTTAATCACCTGTTCCTCAGGTGACTAGTAATTACGGTACTGTCCTCATCACCTGCTCCTCAGGTGATTAGGAGTTGCAGTACAGTCTTGATCTCCTGCCCCTCAGTTGATCACCTGCTGCAGTACAGTCTGAATCACCTGCTCCACGGGTGATCAGTATATGTTGTCTTACTGTACAACACCCGCTCCTCGGGTGAACTGATTACTAGTTCATCTGCATCTCCAGCTTGCTGGAGTGCTGATCCCTGTGTTCTATAGAGATATCTCCCTCTACCAGCTTCTCTGGGGGAGTTGGTATCTCTATCTGTATTACTGTTGCACCAAACACCTATCTTTACATCTGGTTGTCCTGTGTCTCGCTATACTCGCATTATTGGTGATTCTGCAGATCACCACATAATCAGGTATAGTATCTGTATTATTGGTGATACTGCAGATCACCAATAATCAGAAAATCTGTTCTTGCTGACACCAATCGTTACACTTTGGAACTAATTATTGGAACTCAAATTGGCTTGGAAAGCTCAGTGACCCCTGACCTACATACACAGGTGTATCCAATTATAAGAAAGAGTATTTAAAGGGGTCAATAGTAAGTTTCCCTCCTCTTTTAAATTTCTCTGAAGAGTAGCAACATGGGGTTCTCAAAACAACTCTCAAATGACCTGAAGACAAAGATTGTTCACCATCATGGTTTAGGGGAAGGATAGAGAAAGCTGTCTCAGAGATTTAAGCTGTCTGTTTCTTCAGTTAGGAACATATTGAGGAAATGGAAGACCACAGGCTCATTTCAAGTTAAGGCTCGAAGTGGCAGACCAAGAAAAATCTTGGCTAAACAGAAGCGACGAATGGTGAGAACAGTCAGAGTCAACTCACAGACCAGCACCAAAGATCTACAACATTATCTTGCTGCAGATGGAGTCACTGTGCATCGTTCAACCATTCGGCACACTTTACACAAGGAGATGCTGTATGCAGAGGAAGCCTTTTCTCCGCCCACAGCACAAACAGAGCCGCTTGAGGTATGCTAAAGCACATTTGGACAAGCCAGCTTATATGGAGTAAAAACAACACAGCATTTCAAGTAAAACACCTGCTACCTACAGTAAAATATGGTGGTGGTTCCATCATGCTGTGGGGCTGTGTGGCCAGCGTTGAAGGACGCATGGATTCCACTCAGTATCTGCAGATTCTGGAGACCAATGTCCAGGAATCAGTGACAAAGCTGAAGCTGAGCCAGGGCTGGATCTTTCAACAAGACAACGACCCTAAACACTGCTCAAAATCCACTAAGGCATTCATGCAGAGGAACAAGTACAATGTTCTGGAATGGCCATCTCAGTCCCCAGACCTGAATATAATTGAAAATCTGTGGTGAGTTAAAGACAGCTGTCCATGCTCGGAATCCATCAAACCTGAATGAACTAGAGATGTTTTGTAAAGAGGAATGGTTCAAAATACCTTCAACTAGAATCCAGACTCTCATTGGAACCTACAGGAGGCGTTTAGAAGCTGTAATTTCTGCAAAAGGACGATCTACTAAATATTGATTTCATTTCTTTTTTGTAGTGCCCAAATTTATGCACCTGCCTAATTTTGTTTAAACAAATTATTGCACACTTTCTGTAAATCCAATAAACTTCATTTCACTTCTGAAATATCACTGTGTGTGTCTCCTATATTATATATTTAACTTACGTTTTTTATTGTAACAACCAACGATTTATATAGGAAAATCATAACGATTAACAACGTTGCCCAAACTTTCGCATCCCACTGTATGTTTAAGCCACATTTCTGTCGTTATAAAGTGCCTGCAATTTTAATATCCCTAGCCCTATGGTACATGGATTTTCAACTTACCAAGAGACTGGCAAGATAAAGCATACTTTTGGTTCAGTTGGGAATACTTTAAAAATGCCTATTGTATTTTACAGATATCTTAGCTAAGACCTTGTTCACACTATGTACATAGTTATAACAGTGAATTTCAATGCAAATGGCGTTCACTGGCAGGCTTGCTCAGCAGTCACACCGCTGACTATATTATGCTTCTAGCATAACAACTGTTAAGTTTGCAATGAGGCATTTGTACTAACGGCTTTCTACATTTCTCTGAGGTATACTGTATTTGCTGTACTCATTCCCCACTGGGGCTGCCTTCATCTCCTGGATGGTGAAATCAGGTTATCACTTGTTGCTGAAAAATTACAGCAGATTTTAAAGCAAAACTACTGTAAACATTTCCCCAATCCATTGTTTAAGTGTCTGACTGAGATAAAGGCCTTCATTTAATTTTGTCATGAAGAAATTATCAATGTGTGTGAAATTGTTGTATTGATTTGATTGGATATAAACAGGAAGCCTAATGAAAATATATGTAAAAAAAACAAAACCACCTCCCCATCTGAGGGCCGGTGCACACCTAAAAGTGTAATTGCATATGCTCAGTGCTTTTAGAAATGATTTTTCTAAGCAATTCTAGGCATGTTCCTAGCGATTTTCTATTTATACCTAAAGATTTTTGGAGCATTTTTGTGCATTTATTTTTAATGTACAGTACACCTACGTACGGGTTTTCATACAAAAACGCTTGGAAAATAACTCTGATCTAGCGCTTTTCAGAGCGATTTTCCACTTTCCTATACTGAACATTGAGGCTGAATCGCCTCGGAAATGCTGCAGGACCCGCCTTTAGCGTTTTGGGAAAAATATCATCGCTCTGGTGTGATCTATCCCATAGAGAATCATTAGCCAAGCGCATTTGAAGTGCTAGTATTTAAAAAAAAAGAGCTCAGAAGCGCTCTAGGTGTGCACCAGCCCTCAGTTTGATTGCTTGGTCCACTTAACCAATATTGATGAATGAAGGCTGTTTTGTGCAGACTTTGTAGATGTTGGGAAAGAAGGTCTGTGGGCAGGAGGACTAGAGCAAGGCTCCACAGCTTTATACAGCAGTGAGAAGAACAAAGCTAGTGGCTGCAGCAGGGAGAGGGATGCTATATCAGCTATATCACATCTAGTATATGTTTGTCTATCTTTATAGAGTAGAAGATCTCTCAGCAAGATACAAAGTGAATCTGTGCAAGTTACCATGATTGTAACTGCATGTTCCTAGCTGCATATGCATAGCGTCCTGGCTGCTGTGACCAGGGGTGGGGAAAGGGTGGTAGATGATATAACTTTTAGGTAAAAGGTAGTTAGGATAACTATACAGGCAATGAGGATTTGGCAGACAGGCTTTAATGGTATGCAGGGGTGTAACTAGGGTAGAAGCAGCCTGTGCGACTTCAGGGGGCCCAAATGTGTGTAGGGGGCCCCATCTACTAACCTCCCCTTTCTCTGATACTCCAGATCAGGTGTTTTTGTGGCTACACACGTTATGGGTGTGAAGATTTTGATGGCCACACTTGTTTTAGGAGTCTAGTAATATGGTCCTCCCAGGCTGTGAGAGTCACCAATAAGTGACAAAGGAAGGTTTGGGATTAAGGGGTCCCCTCAAAGTTTTAGCTGGGGGCCCCATGATTTGTAGTTACGCCCCTGATGGTATGCTCATTGCCAGACTATAGTCTGCTTTTACAGCTAATGCTGGCACAACATCTTACCAACTGATTGTACAATCTCTGTACGATGGTGTCATGTCCATGCTGCATGAAGACCTGAGCTGAAACTATATCCAGCCTGCTGACCTTCACACTGCACAGTAATAGTAGATAATCATACATTTGTATAGTATGTGTCCACTTTAAGTTGAAGTGATTATACATAATCTCATATGTCTCCCAGGATGCACAACCCTAAACGGTAGAAAGAGGGAATGGGAGATAGTAACCGCATATAACAGATACAGTGCGCTATTATACTGCACAGACATAAAACATTCTAGCCTACAAGTAACTCATTTTATCAGGAAAGCATAAACAGCAACAAGCAGTCTGCTGTACTGGAACCATAGTATGTATGACAACCAGTAACTGTAGGTGACTGAGCTAACAATATGCATGCTGCTGTAGATGATGGAGGACACAAAGTGAGCAGCATCCCTGGAGCCAATCAGCTTCTGTGAAGATAATAGCAGCTGACAAAAAAAGGGTCCAATCTGAGCAATTGCATCTTCCATGAGCAAAACTAGGCCACATGTAGAGATGATCAATTCTCCTATGGGAATTACTCCTGCAACAAGACTGCATGGAGGAGAACACAACTGATTTATTGGGTGATAGGTCTGTATTCCTCTAAATGGCTCGTTAACAGATTTCTGGTCATGTCCCACTTAAGCTTTTTTTTTTTTTTTATTGTAATTGAATCCACACGTATTGATTAATCACAGTAATCACAGTGTCACTTACAACCAGTCACTAGTCATAGTACTGTATCACCACAAAGAAGCTAACCTTTTTGTACCCAAATTTTGGGCTAAAACTGTTGGTGGAGAGGGGGTAGACTTATTTGTGGGTATTATATTATGTGCATGGCCAATCTATGCAGAGTACACATTGGAAGCATACCCATAACCATAGTTACCTCTCCACTCCAGCTTGATACTCACGTCTCCCCATCAGCTTCAGAACTCACCATTTAAACTCAAAGACTCGCTGCATTTACATGAAGCTCTGCAGAGATGTGAGGACTCAAAATTAAGCAATGAGAGGTACTGTATGCTTTCAACGCATGCTCTGCATTTTAGGCCAAAAGTAGGGGATGGGCTAATCTACAGATGAGACTATGTGCAAATATATACTGTAATTGGTGCAAATAGTTACTAGCACTAATGAATAGATGAATTCACGTTTTCTGCTGAATTTTCTCCTAGGTAATAATTTCAAAGTTGTCAATAAAATGCCTTTTAAACCACCAGCAAGCAAAAAACACTCAAAATAATTTGGATATTACTTTTTTACTTACTTGGTGGAACTTTTTCCATTGCAAAGTGCTTAGGAGAATGCTCAGGAGAAAAAGTTAATTGCATATGGTTCGGTATTTCTAAATGGAGTTATGAATCAAGGTGACTTGCTCATATGACATGGCCTTTAGTAATTATAATTGCAGTAATTACACTTTCTGAGGTCTATCCAATATTAACAGTGCTGGCCTTGGGGTTCATGATGCCTTGAACAAAGTTTTAGCAGGGTGCCCACCCTCAACCCACTGTACATTTTATTCCAGTTCCTTCTCTTTCAGCAATTCTGGTGTAGATTTGCCAGTGTGTTAGAGATCATTGTCCTCCAGTTTTATCCAAACTTTAGTTGTCACACAAATGGCCTGTCATTTTACTATAGAATACCTTGGTATACAGAGGTGTTCATGGTCCACTCCATGAGTGCAAGGAGCTTGGATCCCGTGGCTGTAAATTATTACCCCTTTACCACTATGCTTTATGGTTCTTATAAAGGTGTCTGGGCTGATATGCTATGTTTGGTCTTCACCAAACAGGGCACTGCGTTTATAGCCAGACATCTCCACTCTGGTCTTGTCTGTCCAAAGGACATTGTTCCAGAAATCTTGCATTTTCTTTTCAGATGCAACTTTGCAAATCTAGGTTGTGCTGCCATGTCCTTTTTAGTCAGAAGAGGCTTTCTTTGCCAGCCCTTTTAACAACAAGCCAGCCATACCTGATCATTCTTTTTTATACTGTGGCAAATATTTAACAGGTCTGTAGAGCCCAAGACCTAGATCTTGTTTTTTTTGCAAGTGCACAATCCGACCTTGGGGTGAATTTGCTAGAACTTCCAATCCTGAGTAGTTTGGCAACTGTTTTGAATGTTCTCCACTTGTGAAGTGGCCTTATAACCTTTGCCAAATTTCTAAGCATTATTATTTTTCTATGATCATTGCTTCTCTCTTTCCTCCTTGACATTTTATTAACACACGCTCTAAATTCTTTAGACCATGTGCCTCATGAGAACCTAGGCTACCTTCTAGTGACACAGAAGGTAGCCTAGCTATGTGAACTGGGGCTGCTACGTCTGCAACCACAGTTTGAACATTTGAATAGCGGGCTACCATTTTTGTTGGGGGGGGGGGGTAAGGTTAGGTGATTATTAGTTGCCAGAGGGGTTATTAGTTGTTGGGGGGTCATTAGTTGCCCACCAGGGGAGTGTTATGTGTGAGAGTAGGGAGAGGTTAGGTCATAATGAAATATCGGCAAATATTACCAAATATTTCACTATCTCAATAAATTCTAGAATATCAGGAAATTTACTGATATTCTACTACTGCTATAAAATACTCCTTTAACCGATTTTCTTTTTCATTTACACCCTCATACAAATTAGCTAGCGTTTAGAAATGTATCCTGATCCAATTCACTTTTTCTCCTAAGTTTTCTTCTAGGTGATATTTTCACATCTTATAAATAAAATGCTTTTAAGCCACCAACAAGCAAGAAATAATTTTGATAGTACTTTGTTACCTACTTTATGGTACTTTTCAATTGCAAAGCACTGAAAAGTTAAACAGAAGATGAAAAATTACCTCCTCTGAGAAAACTTAGGAGAAAAAGTGAATTGGATGAGGCCCAGAGGGTTTACAATATATGTAAAGCAACTTATGGTAGATATGTCACCTAAAACAATTTTTAGTGATGACTTCAGGTGACAGTATGTCAGTGATCCTCATACTCAGACTTGCTTGGCTCTTTGCCAAGTTACATTTTCTGTTAAGGATAGGAGAGAGAGAAGCTGCCTGAATTGTCCCAGTAAGAGCTGAGTGCATCCACTGCCTGAGTGGGGAGAATAATACAATGGCAATCAGCTGGATCATTTTAACAGCTGTCAACCTCTCTGCACTGACTCCTCTTGTCCATCTTCAGGGTGAATTGTAATACTGCTTTTTTGCCTAGCTTTAAAAACTGTCATCATCGCTGGAGCACGAGAATAAAGGATTTGAAGAATTACCTGGATGAGCCATGCTGTACTATATTAAAAAGGAGGCACTCCAAATGTATTTTTCCAGGTTAAGTGCACTTTTCTTCCTTTCTACTTTGCTATACGTCTGATACAAGTCATGCAGCCGTCAGTGTTATTGCTTACTGACATCAAAGATATCCAACAGAACACATTTACAATGGAAATGTCATCAATACTAATGATTCAATATATTTCAACCTTTCCATTATTGATGGTTTGAAAAAAAAAATCAAAGCTATTAAAAGGCAAACAGACAGTTCATCGATTAACTGAAATACCAAATTGATTTGAAGGCCACCATTAAAGGGTTGCAACTGGTAAATGTGGAGAGTGGATTAAAGCTTTATTTCATCTGATTAAATAAATGCAGGGGAAAAAACAGTGGGACTAAACCATCAGCACCTATCACTCTGGATTTTACAAGCTGCCTTTCAGGAAGATAAGTGTTTCCCAAGGACAGCATTACGCATGTGGTTAAATCCACTGGTGATTGCAGCACTTTGTCAGTTTATGCAAGTATTTATTCACAGTATGAAAACAGGGATGTTCTGTAACTCATACTAAACTATTTATATCCTCTTCAACAGCTTACAGCAGTCTGACTAATGAAGGTTCATTTTACCCAGGCTGCCATGGGTTTCTATACACTATTGTTACTTGCACTATGGTTTCAGACCTGTTCACTAAACATTTTTATGTGCTGTAAGTTTCAGGACTATAACAATCCTGTGAAAGCCTTGTGCAGGCGCAGTAACGGCTTTTGTTCGGGCTCAGGCGGAAATAGTCTGCACCTGCGCAACGTGTATTGCAGTGCATGGAAAACGGAAGTGTCAGGAACTCACCTTCTGTATCCAGCGATGCGGCTCTCCTCGCTGTTGCTGGGATGGCTCCAGGCACTTCAGGGTTTGTGCTGGCTGAATGTGCGCACACGGCGGCCCCAGTAGTAGCTCCAGCGGGGCCACACGTGTACAGTCTGACTCGTGCAGGGGATGGGCGTACGTGATCACGTGACCTACTCTCTTAGAATGTAATGCTGGTTAAAGGGCCAGTGAATGATTGGTTGTTGAGATGTGTGGCCAGCCACTGATTGGGTGTGAGCGAGTATTTAAGCAGCTCAGTGTCAGTCATGCATTGCCCGTTATAGCTTTGTTACCTTAGAGTACTACTGGGTGCGTTTTTCCTGTTTGACCTTCTGTGTACTGAACCCTTGCCTGTATTATTGACCTCTCTTTTGGATCGCTGCCTGCATTGACCTTCGGAACTATTGCTGACCTGAGTTTGCCTTGCCCTTGGTATAGTATATTCTGATCTGCCGTGTATGACCCTGGATTGTAATTGGAATGCCAGTAGAGGACGACCTGGAGGTCATTGTGCGCACCACCGGGGAATGGGGGCCAGCGGAGCTGCAGCGAGGAACATAGCGGCTGCCAGGTGCTGGAAGAAGCCCCGGGTAAGTAGTACTGGGGGTAGAATATTTTAATTGATGCCTCCTTTAACTGCTTATTATAATGCTTTGCGAATTGAGGCCAATGTTGTAAAATATGTCTCAATGCACTGTAAGGACTCTTTCACACTGTACGCTGAAAAGCTAAAGCGTTTTAACCGATCAGTTGTTTCATAGCAGTGCATTGTTAAAAAGCTTCCAGTTAAAATGCATATAATGTGAACTGAGCCATAAGAAAACATGCCTGGGCTGCAGTTGTCCATTCAGTTATAACTGACAGCAACAGAGGCACTGTAAAAGGAGTCTAGTAACAGATAATCTGCTTCTGCATCCTTAAATTGCTTGTAAATTGGCACTTTCTGGGTATGTGTGCAGCAAGCGCTCATCACCCCTCCCCTTGCAGGACTACTAGCTAGGCCCAAGCAGGGTTATGTAGGGTCAGGAGTCATATACAAATCTCCAAGGCTGGATCAAGTTTCATGATTTGTATGTGACAGATACAGGCTGCAGGAACATCTTATCAGGAGTGGAGAGAGAATGTTTGACACAAGTGCACACATAAATATTTAGTTAAGATTCGCTTGAAGTGCTAGCATATAACACTGAGTTCACTTTGATGTCTGGTGTCAGTTTAAATACCTGTTGAGTTTGGCCTCCTGTATGTGGATCTTAGTCCTCAGCTTATGTTCAGCTGAAGTTCAGATTGAGCTTTGGTTATCCCAAGTTCCCCATTTAATAGTACAAATTAAAGATTAATTGAATATACATTCAGAACAAAACCAAATTCAAGGCTCCATGTACACTATTTCCCAATGTAATTTTTATTTGGCTTATCAATGAAATTTTTCTAGGTAAAAAAACCTTTTTCTACTTATGCTGGGTACACACCATGCGTTTTCCCGCTCAATCGGGATCGATTCGACTATTTCCGACATGCTCGATTTGGGCTTCGATCGCACCTGTCGTCGATTTGCATGTTAAGTATGCAAAACCGACGGCAGGATCGATAGAAACCCGAATCAAGCAGTTGAATCTATCCCGATCGACCCGCGGATCGAGCGGGAAAATGCATAGTGTGTACCCAGCATTAGATTTTGACTTCACAAATATGCCATGCATGGGCCCTGATTAAATAAACCGTTTTTCTGAGTTTGCTACAGTAGATCATTTTTCACCTTAAGCGCAAAATACTTTTTAAACACCTCTTACCAAAATGTACTTAAACAGTTAAAAACAAAACAGAGTTTCTCGGAAATAACATGGACCAAGGACACAAACATGCATAGCGTAAATCATAAAGTAGAGGCATAAGGTCTAGGAATTATATTCTAAATACTAGGCCTGAACGATTTTAGGAAAAAATTTAATTGAGCGATTTCTGTCCAAAATTACGATTTCTATTTGATTCACGATTTCCTTCAAATCAAGCTTTGTTCCCCCCACCCCCTTTGTGCCTGTCTGTTCCCCCTCTGTCCCCGTCTCTCATTGTGCCCCCTTTGCCTCTTCATGCCTCCTCTGGGTCTCTCTCTTGCCACCTTTGTGTCTATGTGCCCACTCTGTGTCTCTCTTTGTGCCCCCTGTGTCTCCTGTGTCTCTCTCTGTGCCCACGCTGTCTCTCTCTGTGCCTCCTCTGTCCCCCAAGTTGCAACAGTTCTGGACATAGCTTCAAGCAAGAGTCCAGCGATGCCCGTCTATCCACTTTGCCTCCTGCAGGCTCTAATGCACGGCATACTTCCTGTATATCATGTGACATACAGAAACCCGAAGTTTTGCCAAGCACAAGAGGCGGCAGAGGGCGATAGAGGATGGAAGGTATGTCCAACGCTGCGGGCACTGGGACTTTGGGAAAGTTTGAAGGCGCTTCTTCAAACTTCCTCATGTGGAAATTACGTGATCGCGATATTCGCCGCTTTGACGATTCTGAAATTGTGATCTTGGTGATCGCGATTTCGATTTAAATTCGATTTATCTTTCAGGCCTACTAAATACTAGTAAGCAACACTTTTTTTTTCAAGAATTGTCTAAAAAGAACTGTTGGGGCTGAAGACTCCAGCTACTAACAACATATGCCCAGTAGTCTGAAACTCAGGGGCATAGCAATAATCATAGCATCTGCTATGGGGCCCTGGAGAAGAGGGGGCCCAGGTGGTTCTTGATGTGTTCACTATAAGCTTTGTATTGTTGCTCCGCCCTCTGACTTTGTCTCAGTGCTCATGGACTATACACAGTGTGCATTGCATGAGAATGTACATTGACCAAACAACTCATATCCATAGGGGCAGGAAGCATTGCTCATGAGTGCCTAGATATGATGGCCCCACAAAACTTTTGCTATGGGGCACCATAATGTCTAGCTACGCTATTGCTGAACCTAAAACTATTTTTGTCATTGTGATTTTGCAAAGATCAATTATTATGTATTGTTACTATTATTTTGAAGAGATTGGTGCTGCTAGCGTCTAGACGTACAGAACCCTCTTGCCACACTATCACCAGATAGTGAGGCCTGGGGGCGAAGGTGACTAACAAATGGGCTTTCTAAAGATGGCCACACACGATACAATAAAATGATCCGATTTTACGGCAATTCCATAAAAACGATCTGATTTTCTGAAAAATCTAAAGCTTTTTTTTTTTATTTGAGTAAGAAATCCGATCGGATTTCCTGTTTTTATACGATAAAAGTCTATCGGGAGTGCTGGATTTTTCTGATCAATTTTTATGAAAATTAAATGGTGTAGGGTAGATTGTCAGTTTCCTTATATATACTTCCAAGCAATTTTCTCTGTGTTTTCAATCATTTTTGTTCATAATTGGGTAAAAATTGAACACAGGTGTGTGTTACATTGGTCAGATTTTTGAAATGTTACAATCAGTCAGAAAAATTGATTGCAATTCTTGAATTGAAAAGGTATTTTAAAAATGGTATGGTGTGTGGCCACCTTTATACAGATGTGACTGTGAGTAGATACATGTGAAAACCATGATGTCACTCCACAAATTCAATGAAAAATGCCTTGCCCTCGCCACAGAGCTGGGCTAATACAAAGAAGGGACTTACCGGGAAATCTCCATAATAAGTTTGTTATCTGTGAGGCCTGTCAGGTTCCCCACCCTCGTATCAGTCTCAATGCCCCAATCTGACACAGCGGTTTTCACCCTATGTGGCACGTCCCCGCTTGAACGGGAGACTGAAAACATCTGCCAGGCTTCAGTTTCACCCAGGTCTTATTGCGCAAGGTATGGAGACTGATTGATGAGGGCAGAAAAACCAACAGTACCCACTAAGGCTAAATCTGGGCAATACACAGCAGATCTGACAAAGGGGAAATCCAAATCATACTGTAAACAAGTCAGGCAGCAAACTTGGTTGGTCAGTAACAGGCAAAAGGTCGGTCCAGGCAGCTAACAAGGGTATTCCAGGTACAGACAAAAGGTCAAATCCAAGCAATCAATCCACAGAAATAGCAGTACAAATGAGCACCCAGCAACTAGCCAAAGCTAATGCTATCACGGGCAATGAGCAAGTGCACTATCCAGACTTAAATATGAGGAGCAAACAATCAGTGGCTGGCAACAGAATCACCATCCAATCACACACACTGAGTGTCAGCTGGCTAATCTGACAGCTGACACCAATAACTGCTAAGCTTACCTACGTGTCTGCTGACACAAACTCAGTAAGCTTGCCTAAGTGTCAGCTGACTAAGGATGCCAGCTGACACTACCTCAGTTGCTGCCTAATAGCGTACTGATGACGAGAAGAGTGCTGTGCTCACCGGGAACCATTAAGCGTGTCACTAGGAGAGGACAGCTGCCGCCACCCGGACGTTTGGGGAAGTTCACAGGTGTGGACAGGTGAGTTCATCACATTATCATATACCCACCTCCACTCAAGGAAATAGGTAAAATAGGGTAATTTCTCTTCAATAACCTATTTACACAAAAATATATATATTTGTAAAGTCTTTTACTGAAATCCAGCACTGCAACCCATTCTTTTTCCAATATTCTATTTTCTGTCTTTATTGCAGAATAGAAGAAAAGAATACTAGTAAACTAGTGTGGAGAGAAGTCCTGAATTTAAATAAAATACTTTAAAATAGGTGTTTAATTAAATAATTTTTTTCACAGGATTGGTGTTTTTAATTTGAAAGTGAAATTTCTCCTTTGTTGAAAAAAAAGGTATTCCAATCAATTAACCACTGCAAATAACTAGGATTAAAGCCACTTGTTTCATTTCTAACTGCTTACCTGGAATATCTGAATCCAAAACCTCAGCTTCTCAAAACAGACTGGAACAAAGTCTGTCAGGACAGGGAGCATTAGAAATTCCTACCAATCACTCAGTTTAAGCAAGTGTGGAAAACAAACTACAATGATTTCTAGTCTGTGATTCCACTTACTCTTGCAGGAAGAGGAAAATAACTGGGCTGTATGTGCTGAAAACTATTACAACACAGAACACCTATCCCATGCCATCCCATAATGCTACTTGGGCATACTGTCAGTTGTAGAAATTCATAGCAGGCTGCAAATTGAAATGAATGGGTTATATTTAAGAACATTAAATTGTGAAAATATTTGTGCAACATTTATACTTGTTGGAAGCATTTTTTTTAGGAAGAACTGAATTTTAGTTTAATCAGTCATGGTCAATAGGTTGTGGTAAAAAAAATGGTCATGTAAACCTGTTAACTTAAAGCAGTAGGATCAGCCATACTATGCCAGGGGGAAAACACATATATAAGTAGATAAATACTTGACCTACTTACATAACACATGTATTTTACAGTCCACGTTTTGATTTCAGTGAATGTTATATAGTAAATTACGCAAATTCTGTTCCTGGTGGGAGCCATGTCTTTTGCCCACAGTTAAGGCTAACTCGTGATGTCATTTCTGCCCTTTACTTTTTTTCTTGTCTCCTCCAATCGCTGAGTCGCCTCAGCCTTGCTTGTAAACACAAGTGAGTAGGGGATTAGGTTTCAGATAAGAAGCTGGCAGGGAAATAAAGGGAAGAGGAGGAATAGATTATAGATAAAAAGCACCCCAAGCATGCAATTCTTTGGCACGACTACTAAAGGGCCAGTGTTCCTTAAGTATGTGATAACTCCAAATCATAACAGCAGAAAAAGTTTTGAAAGTTTTGAATGCAGGATTAGCATCTTTATCACTTAATACACTCAGACCAGTTGCTGTTGAAATTTGATTTTTATGGTGACGATACCGCTTTAAGTGTGACAATTTATAGTCCAGAGGGAGACTAGATAAAATCATAGTTACATAGTTATTTTTGGGTTGAAAAAAAAAGTCATACACCCATCGAGTTCACCTAGAAACAAAGGTCTAACACTACTCTGCACCTTTGCATATATCAGTTCCAGAAGAAAGTAAAAAACCCTTACAAGTCTTGGACCAATCAGCCCTAAAAGGGAAAATAAAATCCATGCTGTCTCTGGATAGCAATCGGATAAAATCCCTGGATCAACACCACCTGCATGTATTTCAATGCAAGAAAAGCATCTAAGCACCCCTTAAATGCAGGTATAGAATTTGCCATAACTATTTCCGGTGGTAATACATTGCACATTTGAATCACTCTTACTGTAAAGAACCCCTTCCTAAATAAATGGCTAAAACTTTTTCCCTCCATGCTACATTCTTTTTAGCATGTAGAAATAGGAAAGAGCAGCCTGTCATTAACATTGGGACAAGAGCTATTTACGCGTGTTGCTTGGTATAGAATCAGGGGGTTTAGCGCCAAGCTTGCTGGTTCCATATTCCATATTCACAGCTAGCCAAACTGCATGGTGAAGTATTGTATTGGTGGAGTATTGAGTTAATAAAGCTTGGAAGGGGAAGGTAGTTCATTTTTTTTAATAAGACAAAAAATAATGAAAAAAATATTGCCATATTGATATAAGCTTACAGGAATATATTATAAATAATTTACATGATAAAAAGTCTTATTACACATACAGCATCACCAGCTAATAGCAGACATTGCCTGGTACATGAAGCTCTGTTGGAGTGGCTGGGTATCACACAGTGAATTTCCAATGTGCAATTATGGAAACAGTCACGGCCCTTTTTTAATGAGAGAATCTGCAGTTGGGATTTGTTTCATGATTATGGGTTAATGGCACCTATTGCAGTGTTAGCTAATCACATCCCTTCACACTGTGCAATCCTTTCTTTGCTTTGACCTCAGAAGTAGAAGGTTTTACAATAAGGCTCATTTCTACAAGATGTGTTGACCTCCTTTTTCCAATGCAGTAACAATGCATGAGCAAGGTGAAATCAATTATTTTTCAATGAGGGCAACTACTACTCAGTAAGACAAGAATCAGAAGAGAAAACCGAGAGCCCGATATAGAGTAGTATATTAAAGCAGTTGGATATCATTTGTTTTAATAAGAGTAATACTCACAAACGTGGGTTACCTACAAGGGAACCACCGTATAGACCGTTGGGGAAGACAATCCTGTCCCCACTCAGGCTAAAAAGTCGCTCTCTGTAGCAGTGGCGTAACTAGGGAATTTTATATCCGGGCCCATATGCAATAAACTTTTTCCTCCTTTTTCCTCGGAGATTATTTTTAATCTTCTATTTAAAATAACTTTTCAGCACTTTTTAACTTAAAAAGTACCCCAAAAAAGGGGAAAAAATACTATAAAAATTAGTATTTTCTTACTTACTGGTGGCTTAAAAATAATTTTACTGACAAGTTTAAAATTAACACCTAGGAGAAAACGCTGGAGAAAAAGTTAATTGCATATAGCCCCTGGGTGCTGATTATTTACAGACAGTTTTTCCCCCAATATTTTTGTGACTGTGAACAATAAAGAGTTTTTTTGAAATTGAAAGATCAAGGGCCATATGCAATTAAGTTTTTTCTTTACCCGAGTTTTCTCCTAGGCAATATTTTTAGAACTTGTACATAAAATGCCTTTTACACCACCAGCAAGCAAACAAATGCTCAAAATAATTTTGACTGTACTTTTCCACATACTTTTTGGTACTTTTTTTAATTCCAAAGCGCTATAAAGTTAATCTAAATTGAAGATGAAAAATTATCCCCTCGGAGAACACTCAGGAGAAAAAGTGAATTGCATATGGCTCCATATGTCCAACTGCTTGGAGAGAAGTCCACCTCTACCTCCCTTTTAAACAGTTTTTAATGAATTTTATCCTGCATTGGCGCCTCTGTTTTCCATTTGTCAAAGTAGTCAGTAAATCTGTGTACACATAGTTACATAGCTGGATTGAAAATAGGCATACGTCCATCGAGTTCAACTAGAAAATACGGTACAACACTAACCTGCTCCCTCACATATCTTAATTGATCCAGAGGAAGGTGAAAGACCATTACAAGGTTTGATAGGCTTTACTAAAGTTGGCTAAGGCATCCTTGTCTGGAAATTCAGAATGTGTACAGGTGTCCCATAAATTCATTTAAACACACTGGCTCTAAATGGTAGCAACTCTTGGGTGCAGTGCTCCCTTCTTTACCCTTCCTGCTGTAAGCCGATCCACCGCTTCATAGCTATATCAGATGAATGGTTCTGTACAGCACTCATTCCCTGCAGTGCTGCAGTCGGGATCGATCCTGACCAGTGACACTAATAGTATGAGCGTATGTGCTTTAGTCTGTGGAACAGCATTGTACACTTCCAGCCTCTCTAGGTGAACTGCACAGCTACATGCAAATATAACAAGATGTTGTAAATCATGCTATGGTGAAAACAAAACAACATTCTCCTTCAATAATAAATAAACTAATGACTTTGCAATCCTTGGCTATAGACAGGCATGGGCAAACTTGGTCCTCCAGCTGTTACAGAACTACAAGTCCCACAATGCATTTGCCTTTATGAGTCATGACTGTGGCTGTCAGACTCCTGCAATGCATTGTGGGACTTGTAGTTCCGTAACAGCTGGAGGACCAAGTTTGCCCATGCCTGCTCTAGCAGCTTGTCATGTTGGAAAGCACATAAGAAACAAATCAGCTGATTTCGGCACGCGGCTCCGAGAGCCGAGCACCGAAACTGGGCGCCCCATGACAGCAATGCTATGCTGCGCGAGGCGCGTAGCGGTAATTCAGGGCTCTGGCGGCTGCCAGACCCCGGATTACATCTCCCTCCGAGTGGAATAGTATTTAACGCCACCGCAGAGTTTAGCGGCAGTGGTGAGAGCCGTCATTCGTCTCTCACCGTGCCGAACTGAGCAGCGCCAAATTAATATGCACCCCATAAGTTAAACTACTAAAAATGAAGAGTCTATGGCATGTTTTGCAAGCTTTCAGTGGAGTGCATTTGATAAAATGCACATATAGGTCTGTGACTAGGGCACCGGCAGGAGGAAGTTTACATAAAAAGTGCATAATTGCTTAAAATAAATATGTTCTTCTAATCTAAGAATTCTTTACTAGCAGTGTTGCTCTAAGTTGAAGTAGGGCACTGTCTGTATAAGAAAAGCACTATCCAAACCAAAGACAAAGATGCACATATCCCTGCAGTTCTTGAACACTGATCTTTTTTTGTATATTGTTTGTACAAATAAAGTAACTTTTTTAAGTCTAGTATACCTTTTTTACGTGCAACTAGTTGGATTCATATTATGTCTGGACCTCATTTTATCTATTTTCATTTATATTCCTGCAACATTCATAGCTCTTATTAAATTCCCTTTTCTCCAAAGTTTTCTCCTAGGAGATAATTTTTTATCTTCTGTTTAAAATAACTTTAGCACTCTGCAATTGAAACAATACCAAAAACCAGGTGAAGAAGTACTGCTAAAATTATTCTAAGTACTTTCTTGTTTGCAGGTGGCTTAAAGGGCATTTTATTTATTACTAGCTGCAAAGCCTGTTTAATAACGGGCTGGAATGTGCCGAGCCGCGTGCCCGCATGTCTGCAATACGTGCACGTCCGCGACCTGCCCTAGCACCCCCTCCCCTGACAGCTGTCCGAAGCCCCGCTACGTGCCACACGTACAGGCACAAAAGACACACAGACATAGGGACACAGGAGGATGCAGGAAAGGGATTTTATTACATAGCGTGTGAAAATATCACCTAGGAGAAAACTTGGGAGAAAAAGTGAATTGGATTGGGGCCCATATGTCTTCTACATGGTCCAAGTACAAATACCAAAATCACAATACTATTATCACATGGTACATCAATTCCTCCATGCTTTGTCTAATGTTGCGTGCGTAGCACTACAGAATAATCCTTCATTTTTTTCAATATTAATTTATAGATTATTTAGCCAGTGTTTGCCTGTTGTAAAATCTTTCTGCTATCTCATTAACATTCTGAAATGTATCACTCGTGGTGACATCTTTAGTCCTGCCAGGTGATCTGTACAGAATGTTCGTAACTGTGAGTTCTATGCACAGAGCGAATTATTGCTTGCTTGGCAGTTGGAAAAAGCCGTTATTTCCTACACTGCAACTAGGTTCACAGACAGCAAACTGTCAGGACCATGGTCATGACATCACACTGTGGGAAGGGTTCCACCACAATATCAACTACACAGACCCCTCCTGTAAATGAAGTATGGTCTGATATCCCCTCTGATGATCTAATTGAGAAAATGTAAAGATTTCTCAGGGGAAAGGGGGTATCAGCTACTGACTGGAATGAAGTTCAAAGTTAAAGTTTCTCTTTAAGAGAGTATGGGCTTGATTCACTAAGACAAATATCATGCCTTATCAAAGTTAACACGCCTTATCAGAGTAGCATTGCAAGCACTATGAACATATGCCTGCTAATTGGCAATGACGAGAGCTCCACTTGTCCTGCCCTGAGCCCCTGAGGGTCCAATCACTTTAAAGGACATTATCCCCACACTTTGATTGGCCCAATAGGCTGCCTGTCAAGTTTCCTGTCAAGTGACATGGGCACCGCAACAAAATTGGACAAGCACCAATGACAAAATAATGATTATAAAGGCGTGCTAATATATAATAATAAACCTGGTAGTGTGCAGAAAGGCCAACAATAATAATATCAAAACCTGAAAGAAACAAGAAATGGCCCTGCAAAAACCGCACCACAATGTATGTACCAAATTGAAAAAGCCTTTATTAAATCCATATAAATCAATAAAACCATAAAAACAATGGCACAATCGAATAATACAGCCCAAGTACTGGTCAATATTACAGCGTCAACATAAGACAATATGAGCCAATAATTGGATAAAAGAGTACTCAGAGCAGCAACACTGGTAAGCAGACAAAAGTAAACAAGTGTCAAAGTGAAGGTAGATCCAGAGGGGATGAGGAGCATGGAGGTGACCCCACCAGGAAGATTAGTGATGGGACATATCGATCCCAGAGTGAGGGAACAAGTGTATGGGGATAGTGTGGAGCAAGGTGCTTGCCACTAGTGGCTGAGCGAGCGGGCGTCTGCGTGCCAAACCGTCACGATTCGTCGCAAAGAGAGGCTTCTTCCGGGGGAAGAAGGCCCCAGAAGAAGCCGCTCTTTGTGGTGAATCGTGACGGTTTGGCACGCAGACGCACGCTCGCTCAGCCACTGCTGGCAAGCACCTTGCTCCACACTATCCCCATACACTTGTTCCCTGACTCTGGGATCCTCATGCTCCTCATCTCCTCGGGGTCTACTTTCACTTTGACACTTGTTTACTTTTGTCTGCACACCATATTACACAATCATGTGTTCATTCTGACATTGTCATCGTCGTGTCAGCTATCTATTTCACCCTTTTTCTCTGTGCTTACCAGTGTTGCTGCTCTGAGTACTCTTTTATCCATTTATTGGCTCATATTGTCTTATGTTGACGCTGTAATATTGACCAGTACTTGGGCAGTATTATTCGATTGTGCCATTGTTTTTACGGTTTTATTGATTTATATGGATTTAATAAAGGCTTTTTCAATTTGGTACATACATTATGGTGCGGTTTTTGCAGGGCCATTTCTTGTTTCTTTCAGGTTTTGATCCTGTCAAGTGACAGTCAGCCTATTGGGCCAATCAAAGTGCGGGAATAATGTCCTTTAAAGTGATTGGAACTGCAGGGGCTCAGGGTAGGACAAGTGGAGCTCTCATCATTGGCAATAAGCAGGCATAAGTTTGTAGCGCTTGCAACGCTACTCTGATAAGGCCTGCTAACCTTGATAAGGCATGTTAACTCTGATAAGGTATGATATTTGTCTTAGTGAACCAAGTCCTTACTCTTTTAAAGAGGAACTTTAACCAAGGATTGAACTTCGTAGCGCCCGCTATGCTACTCTGATAAGGCATGTTAACTCTGATAAGGCGTATTAATTCTGATAAGGCATGCTATTTGTCTTAGTGAATCAAGCCCTAAAAGTGTTGCATTCTTGCGCACATTAACCCAAGAGGGCACATCAGGAATTTCGCAAAGTAATTCCCAGTTACAGCTCAGCTAGTTCAGCTAGGTGCTTCGGCTACAGGGGGTGGGTGTCAGGTGCTCAGCCACAGTGTGGCATTAGGTGTAGGTGTGGGGGATTGGTGTTAGTCTTAGGTAGAGGAGGAGTATTGTGAGAGAAGTGAAATGTTAGGTTATTGAAGTTGATAGAAAATATCAGTATTGTTACCGATATTCTACTATTGGCTTCTTTCAATGCCCAAATGAGAGGGATTGTTCAGCGCAATATGTATAGTGAAAAACTCGGTGAAAAAGCTAAAACTGGAAATGGGATGTATTATTTAAAGACTTGTTTTAGAAAGTACCTGCAGCTGAAAAAACAATGAATGGGATATTAACAGAGGCTCAATTCACAGCGCAGGTAGAACATACATAATGTACACTATACAACCTTAGTAAATGCTGAAACATAAACAAGCCATATTTGTATCTATGAAGCAGTTCCGCAAATATTCAGCTGTTCTCTTACAGCCTAAAACAGAAACACACATTAATAAATTCTCACCACACTCTGGAATTTCAAGTTTAGCTCCCAGAAATGACACATACATATGGTTTGAAATTTGTCACTCACATTCAAACTTAGATGCTTAAGAAATACAAATGTGGAAAACGTATTTAAAAGACCACTCCAACGGAAAAAGTAATCAGTTAAATCTGGCAAAACCGTCAGGTTTTGGACTAGTCTATCTCCTCATGCAGGATTCTCAAGGTTTTCTTTGTTTTCAAAAGCATTTCTCAAATGACAGTTTAACAACCAAAATAGTAAACTGCCAGCCTCCCTATTCACGTGCACACTATTTTGGAAGTTAGACTTAGCAATTGCCTTTCAGGAAATGCTTTTGAAAACAAAGAAAACCCTTAGAATCCCCCAAGAAAGGATGGACTAGTCCAAAACCTGTAAGTTCTGTCAATTTTTAACTACTTTTTTCGCTGGAGAGGTACTTAAAGGGACTCAGAGCTGAAAAAATAAAAATATTTTATACATACCTGGGGCTTCCTCCAGCCCCATCCGCCTGGATCGCTTCCACGCCGCCGTACTCCACTGCCCACAGCTTCAGGAACCGGGTCCCCACACTTCCGTCATCGCGGCCAGTCTACGCAGGAGAAGTGCGCCCTCTATGTATCTTTCCAACGGCTGCTGGAGAGATATGCAAACAGCGCAATAGATTGGTCTGACTGACGGAAAGTCGGGGACCAGGTACCGGAGCGGCGGGCAGCTGCGTGGGAGCGATTCAGATGGATGGGGCTGGAGGAAGCCCCATGTATGTATAAAATCTTTATTCTTGAGCTCCAGTACACTTTAAATACTTCAGCAGTTTTTCTGCTACCTTCTCTTCAGTCACTCATCTAAGCAAATCCCTTCTGTAATGCTAATGACGGCAGCATATTTGGTTGTTAACAAATGACTGGGTTGCCTAGGTTTTGGAGCAGAGAGGTATCCGGTCTGCCAGCACTGTCATTACTTTTATGGGGGTGAGGTTCTCTGCCTCATGGCACTGTATAATATTGTAGGGGTGGCATCCAGCCTGCTTGTGCTAGTACTACTTGATTATCAGTGAAGCAGCATTACTGACCAGCTCAGCATATCTTTGTGTGGGAGGACGGGTGCTCCACAGGTCTGTCAGTACTTCTGTAGTGGAGGAGACGCACACTAACTGTCTTCGTCAGTAATTGTATAGAGAAAAGTAACATCACAAAACATCACTGAGAAACTGCTGTTCAGTAAGAGCTTTTGTAAATGAAGAAATAACTTGGAATCCCCCATGAGAACATGGACTAGTTCACGACCTGTCAGATCTGTCAGATTCTCACTACTTCCTGTATTTGGCAGCAACATGGGAGAAAAGTAATTTATAGTGCATTTTATTCTAGGAGAAAGCTACATTTTATTTGCATGAATTCTAAATTTTACAATTTTTCGTGATAGTCGTCCTTTATCAGCAAACTGCTTACCATCAACCCTAATATTACACTAAGTCAAAACCCAACTTTTAGTTAGCTCTAGCCTAACCTAATATTTATCCCAAACCCTGGCACATAAACCTAGCCTAACCCACACAGACCTAAAGACACTAATGTTTTCTAACATTCCTATCCACTAACCTGTTTAAACTAGAAAGGTTTATTGTGCAATAGCTTATTACATAATAAAGTGCAATAGTGCAAGTAAGTACACACAGAAATATTCTTTCTATACATATACAAATAACTGGACAAAAATGAGTCTTCTACACAAAAATAAAAGCAGTCAGGTATAATATAATATACATCAAGTCCAAGCTGCCCTAAATGCAAAAGAACAGAGACTTATGATAGTATGTTAAAACACAGTGGGAAGCCAGCATACAAGGGAAGACACAGCAGTTATCTAGCTGCTGCTGCCCATCTGTCCTAAATTCCATGAATCTTTTTCAGAGTCCCTCTATGGGTAAGCACAAGCTTCTTCTAGGGAAAAATGTGCTGTGTTTTATATGCAGATAAAGAAAACTCAGCAAGCTGAAATAATGTTGCCAATAATAATGTCAATACAGAGCTGAACTGAAACATGAAAACACTGAGTAGTTTAACACAAGTGGGACTTCCCTTTATGTCTGGATTACAAAACCACATAGTACTTAAAGAGAACCTGAGGTGAGAGGGAAATGGAGGCTGCCATATTAATTTCCTTGTAAAAAATGCTAGTTGCCTGGCACGACCACGTTGAATACAGCACAGGAGATTTGGGGGCAGCCGGCGCCACCATAGACCGTAATAGGAATTACAGCTATAGTGGCGCACACAGAGTAACTCCGGCGCCGTCAGCAGATGGAGCTAAAGTTACTTTTATAACACTGTAATTTGGCTGCCAGCTATTACGAATTACATTATTCCCCACCATCCACGTGGACCTGGCGGGGGAATAGTAATTAGCACCACCGGGTCTTGTGCAGCCGCAGGGTAAGCCGTATATCGGCTGTATTCTGCGCCCAAGTCTCCCGGCGGCGATTTCATACATATGCGCCTGGCAGCCCTGTTGACCTTCTGGCATAAGTAGTGTTTGAGTCAAAGCCCTGGAACAAGCATATGGCGAATCCAGATTACCTGATCTGCTGCATGCTTGTTCAGGGTCTGTTGCTAAAAGTAGAGACACAGGATCAGTAGGACTGTCAGGCAATTGGTATTGTTTAAAAGGAAATAAATATGGCAGCCTCTCTCCTCGGGTTCCCTTTAAACATGGAATGTGACCATGTTATCAGAATTCATGTAACCATGTGCAGCAGAACCTGCATTTCTGCTTCCCCTTCTAGAAAAAGCACTGGCCCTCCCACCCACAGCACACATCATCAGGCTGTGCCCCATTTTCCATTCTGTGAATATATTATTGCAGTTGTGCAGCATTTACATTTCACATGTGTAAGTTTTCCAGGGCTAGAGAGACTAAGCAGGAAAGGGGAATAAAAAAGCAAATACATAAGCATATGAAGAGCTAGGCTCAGGTCTGCTGTAAATCACATACACCAGCTTCTGGCTTCTGCTGAGGTAAATAAGGATTTACATGAATGTTTATACACAGGTCAGGAATATCATGTGCTGGAATCCATCTCCATGCTCCACTACAGCAGCAGCCAGTCCAATTATCCCCAGCCCAGGCTTAGCAGAGAGCAATGGTTAATATACACTGATAAGCAGGACTATTTCAGGCTCCATCTCAGGCAGCTTCTGCTGGCTCCCTTGAGTAATGCGATTCAGAAAAGCAGTCATCTACTCCACATACCTAATATACCGGCACAAAGTGTCTAGTGGATGTTCCTCATGCTGATAATAATGGTAATGGAGACATTCGTATTGGTAGTATGTCAAGAAACCTGAGGATGGCATTCACCATTACGTTACAGAGACACAGATGCGACCAGCTCCTTCTTAAAGAGAACCTGTACTGAGTAAAAATATTTAAAATAAACACATGAGGTATCTTCAAATGAACATTACATAGTTACCTTGCCATCAGTTCCTCTCAGAAGCTCACCATTTTCTTCTGACAATAATCCCTTCCAGTTCTGACAATATTTTGTCAGATCTGAAATATATCAGTTGCTGTCAGTAAAATATCAGTTGCTGTCAGTTATAGCTGAGAGAAAAACTGATGTACCAGGTAATGTCCATGTTTCCCTATGGCTCAAGTGAGCGATGTTACAGTTTAACTGTGTGCTGACCAGAAAGCTGTTATGGGTAATGGCCATTTTCAAAATGGAGGACGGAAAATTCCCTTGATCACAGTGAACAAACAGGACGCAGGAGAGGAGAAAGACACCGAGGAGTAGACTACATGGAAGGTAAGTATGACTTGTGTATGCTTATTTTGACTTTTAATTTTCAGTTCAGGTTTTCTTTAAGTGTATAAGCAGCCAGCAGAAACAGCTTGTGTTGGATTCTGGGATAAATAAAACAAAAACCGGGATGTTTAGCTCATTTGTTCTGTGTGATTTCCACACTGCTTGTTGAGACTGAGATACTCCATGAAATATTCAGGCAAGAACCACTTTCTGATCAGAATTCTATTTTTGTACTGAGTATTTGTGTATAAGATATAATAAACATGAGAGACTTGCATTGACAAATCTACCTCATGGTACCCATACACGGTACAGTACAAACATTCCATTTTCCTGTTTTTTCGACCAAAACGATCGAATCGAATAAAAGTTGAAAACAATTTTTTTTTTTCGATCAAGAAAAACGAACGATTATTATGTATTTTTCTATAAAAATCCGATCAGACATGTTGGAAAAATCTTTATATTCGATCTAACGGAATAATCAAACTAAACTATCTAATCGAAAGAAAAGTGAAAAATTGTACCATGTATGGGCACCTTTAGAGGCTGATGTGGGCAGAACCTCTACGTAAATACAGCTGTTATCTACTACAGCTCTACTGCCCATTCTGCACTTGAACTGAGATGTCTCTGAAGGTGTCCCCTAATGACACAATCTTAATAATAATAATTCCTATATTTATATAGCGCTTTTCTGCTGTCAGACTCAAAGCACTTGCCACTAGAGTCATTAGAGCGCACTCAGTAGGCAGCAGTAGTGTTAGGGAGTCTAGCCAAAAGCACTCCTTACTGAATAGGAAGAGTCGAGAGGTCTTGTGTGTCAGAGGCAGAGCCCTTAACCAGTACACTATCCAGCTATACTACATCTTGATACTATACATCTTGATTACAAAATTTTACCAAATGTTTGTTGTAGTATGTAAAGTGAGTAAATATACTTTGGATGGATACTTATGTCGTCCCTAATATTTTATCAAAGTGGTAAGATTGTACAATCAACATTGTATCATTAGTGGGCACCTTTAAAGTGAAACCTCAATCTTGATGAGAAAATCAGTTTAAATCTACAAATTACTAGAAATATTTCCACATTACCGTGTAACTTGATTCCGATAACGTACTGTATTTACCCAGCCCTTCCATCATGGTCTTAAAGGAAACCTGAACTGAACATTAAAAGTCAAAATAAACATACACAAGTCTTACTTACCTCCTGTGTAGTCTACTCCTCAATCTATTTTTCCTCTCCTGTGTCCTGTTTGTCCACTGTGATTAATGGAATTCTCTGTCCTCCATTTTAAAAAATGGCTATTACCCCATAACAGCTTCCTGGTCAGCACACTGTTAAACTGTAACATCGTCCACTTGAGCCATAGGGAAACATGGACACATCAGTTCTCCTCTCAGCTGTAACTGACAGCAACTGATATATAACTGACAGCAACTGATATATTTCAGTTCTGACAAAATGTTGTCAGAACTGAAAGGGATCACTGTAAGAAGAAAATGGTGAGCTTTTAAGGGGAACTGATGGCAAGGTAACTATGTAATGTTAATTTGAAGTTACCTCATGTGTTTATTTTAAATAATTTTACTCAGTACAGGTTCTCTTTAAAGGACACTTGAACTGAGAAGGCTATGGAGGCTGACATACAGTGCTGCCCATAATTATTCATACCCCTGGCAAATTTTGACTTAAAGTTACTCTTATTCAACCAGCAAGTAATTTTTTCATGGGAAATGACATAGGTGTCTCCCAAAAGAAAATAAGATGATGTACAAGAGGCATTATTGTGGAAAAAAACATTTCTCAGCTTTTATTTACATTTGAGCAAAAAGTGTCCAGTCCAAAATTATTCATACCCTTCAAAAAACTGTCACAGTCTGTGAGAAAATCCAAAGTTCTATACCATTTCAAATAGTCTGAGCTGTTCTAAAGCATTCTAATTACCCTGATTAATTGGGAGCAGCTGTTTTAATCAACTCAACAGGTGAAAAACATCAGTTCTCTGCAGTTGGTTTGTGGGCAGACATGGCTAAGACAAAAGAGCTCAGTGCAGAATCAGAATCAGGTTTATTTCGCTAAGTGCAGCAGTTGACACACTCGGAATTGTTTGTGGTACACAACGGCATAAAGCATAGTACAAAGGCATTAGAAGCATAGTAGTGCAAAAGCATTCAATGACGACAGACAAAGACATTAAAGGGATACTGTAGGGGGGTCGGGGGGAAATGAGTTGAACTTACCCGGGGCTTCTAACGGTCCCCTGCAGACATCCTGTGCCCGCGCAGCCACTCACCGATGCTCTGGCCCCGCCTCCGGTTCACTTCTGGAATTTCAGACTTTAAAGTCTGAAAACCACTGCGCCTGCATTGCCGTGTCCTCGATCCCGCTGATGTCACCAGGAGCGTACTGCGCAGACACAGACCATACTGGGCCTGCGCAGTATGCTCCTGGTGACATCAGCTGGATCAAGGACACGGCAATGCAGGCGCAGTGGTTTTCAGACTTTAAAGTCTGAAATTCCAGAAGTGAACCGGAGGCGGGGCCAGAGCATCGGTGAGTGGCTGCGCGGGCACAGGATGTCTGCAGGGGACCGTTAGAAGCCACGGGTAAGTTCGACTCATTTCCCCCCAACCCCCCTACAGTGTCCCTTTAAAACCAGGTAGTGCAAATACATGTACAGACAAGGGAATTTAGGTATTGTAGCGCACACTACATGCGGTAACCACAGAATAGGTAAACATTAATTTAGGCCTGGGTCACAGATGTGCTATTTTGTTTTCCTGTGTGTGTGACTTGAGTTCAGAAGGCAC
The DNA here is from genome assembly GCF_040937935.1 of Hyperolius riggenbachi. Taxonomy (NCBI): domain Eukaryota; kingdom Metazoa; phylum Chordata; class Amphibia; order Anura; family Hyperoliidae; genus Hyperolius; species Hyperolius riggenbachi. The sequence continues at coordinate 211,972,600 of NC_090647.1, read as the reverse complement.
ACTGCTTGGGGGGAAAAAAAGAGTTCCTGTGCCTGGAGGTTTTGGTGGAAATAGCCCTGTAGCGATGGTCTGAGCGCATGCGGTTGAAGAAGCGGCTGCCAGGATGGTGCGGGTCATTCGTGATCCTGTAAGCCCTTGTTCTCAGTCTGGATGCATGGAGGAGGTCCAGAGGTGGCAGGGGTGAACCAATGATTCTTTCTGCTGCATTGATTACTCTTTGTATTCTGTACCTGTCACTCGTGGTGGCTCCCCCATACCAAACGATGATGGATGAGCACAGGATTGACTCGATGGTGGCAGTGTAGAAGCTAGACAGCAGCTCCTGCAGCATACCAAACTTCCTGAGTTATCTTAGGAAGAACAGTCGTTGCTGCGCCTTCTTTTGGCATTTAGTGGTGTTTTCACTCCATCTCAGGTCGTTGGTGATGGTGGTGCCCAGAAACCAAACACTTGATACTCTGGTGACTTCAGTGCCTTCGATGAATACCGGGCTGAGTCGGGGGGGGGGGACTTTTCCTGAAGTCGATAACCAACTCGACGGTCTTTGCAGCGTTTAGGACAAGCATGTTGTCCTTACACCAGTTGCAGATTTGCTCAATCTCACTGCGGTAGGTGCATTCGTCCTCTCCACTGATGAGACCAAGGATCATTTAATTACCTTAACGCAGTCAGCAGTTGAGGTACATCTATTTGTATACAGGTAAACAGGATCGGAGACAGTACGCAGCCTTGGGGAGCGCCAGTATTTGTGGTCCTTATTTGGGAGAGGCAGCTGCCAAGTTTAACCTGTTGCGTCCTGTTTGTGAGGAAGTCCTTGATCCAGGTGCAGAGATTTCTGTCAAGGCCAAGTTGCGCTAAGTTATTGTACAGGATGTTCGGGCAGATCGTATTGAAAGCAGAGCTAAAGTCTAGGAAGAGGATCCTGGCGTAGGTGTTGGGTCTGTCCAGATGTTCCATGATATATGCCAGGCTGATGTTGATGGCATCCTCTATGGACCTGTTTGCCCTGTATGCAAATTGAAGTGGATCTAGGAGAGCATTGGTGGAGTTTTTCAGATAGGTGAGGACCAATTTTTCAAGGATCTTCATGACAGTTGAGGTAAGGGCCACGGGTCTGTAGTTGTTAAGATCCGTAACACCTGTTTTTTGGGTACTGGTATGATGGTGGACCTTTTAAGGCAGGAGGGTAATTTGCCAGCCGACAGGGAATTCTGAAAAATGGAGGTCAGCACGGTAGCTAGCTGGCTAGCGCAGGATCTCAGGCACATAGATGACACCCCGTCTGGGCCAGAGGCTTTCCTAGGATTTAGTTTCCGGAGGTGCCTGAGTACGTCAGACACCTGGATTACTGCTGGTTCTGGGAGGGCACTGCCAGTACTAGGAGAGGTGGGGGTTGCCCAATGGGTAGCCCTCGGGTCTCCTACATGGGTTGGTTGATGTTTAAACCTGCAGTAGAATTCGTTGAGTTTTTCTGCTAGTTTGAGGCTCGGGGTGCATGTTGTGGAGAGGGTTTGAAATTCGTGGCTGCCCTAAGACCTTGCCAGACTTCCCATGTGTTGTTTGAGCGTAGGTGGAGCCCCAGCTTGTTGGAGTAGGCCCTCTTTGCGGTGCTAAGTTCGCACTTGAGGGTGTATCTGGCTTCCTTGAACTCCTCCGGTGTTCCGGACTTGTAAGCTTCTTCCTTGATTTTCCGGAGCCGGCGTAACTTGGCGTTAAACCAGGGCTTGTTGTTAGGGTAGACCCTGAAGGTTTTTGTGGGGATGCACAGCTCCTCGCAGAAGCTGATGTAGGAGATGACGTTCTCTGACCAATCCTCCAGACAGGCTGTCTCGAGGGTCGCCCAGTCGGTGCAGTCGAAGCAGGCCTGTAGTTGTAGCTTAGCTTCTTCTGTCCACTTTCTCACAGTCCTGAGGACTGGCTTGGATGATTCAAGGTGCCTTCTGTAGGTGGGAATTAGATGGATTAGGCAGTGGTCAGAGTTCCCTAGGGGAGCCTGTCGAAATAGGATTGTACGTATCCTTGAGGACCGTGTAGCAATGGTCCAGGATGTTCTGATTCCTGGTGGGGCAAGTAATGTGCAGTTACGCATTGTGGCTGCTTACAAGTCAGACAAGGGCTTTAAGGCCATTTCTAAATGTTTTCAAGTTCCAGTGGCTACAGTGCAAAGTATTATTAAAAAATACAAGATGTTCTTCACCGTGGAAAATCTCAGTGCTCACTGCTGGTGGCAATGTCTCCAGGCAGACAATCCAACAAACACTGCACACTGCTGGGTTCCAAGGATGCAGACCAAGGAGGACGCCACTTCTCCAGATAAGGTACACAAAAGCTTGCATTGCCTTCGCAAATGCTCATCTAGACAAAGAAGACTTCTGGTCTTCTGTGTTATAGTGAAATGAAACAAAAATTGAATTGTTTGGTCACAATGATGTTTCCTGCATAAAAAGGAGAACCCTTCAATCCAAAGAACACCATCCTCACTGTCAAACATGGTGGTGGGAACCTAATGCTTTGGGGGTGTTCTTCAGCCAATGATCCAGGGAATCTAATCACAGTAAACAGCACCATGTAAAAAAGAGCAATACATGAGGATTCTCAACAACAACAACATCAGGCAGTCTGCAGAGAAACTTGGCCTTTGGCACCAGTGGACAATTCAGCATGACAATGACCCAAAACACACAGCAAAAGTGGCGAAGAAATGGTTAGCAGACAACAACATTAACGTTTTGAAGTGGCCCAGACAGAGTCCTGACCTGAATCCTTTTGAGAATCGGTGGAGGGTGCTAAAGATCAGGATGATGGCAAGAAGACCCTCCAATCTGAAAGATTTGGAGCGCATTGCTAAAGATGAATGGGCAAAAATACCTGTGGAGACATACAAAAAGCTGGTCTGCAATTATAGGAAGCATTTGATTGCTGTAATAGCCAATAATGGCTTCTTCTCAATATCCTATTGAATATTGAGAAGAGTATGAATAATTTTGGACTGGACACTTTTTACTCAAATGTAAATATAAGATGAGAATTTTTTTCCCTCCACAATAATGCCTCTTGTACATGTCTTATTATCTTTTTGGAGACACCTATGTCATTTCCCTTCAAAAAATTACTTGCTAGTTGAATAAAAGTAACTTTAACCACGACCGCCCACTGCACAGGGGCGGCTGGAAAGTGGATCCCGCAAGGACCGCCGCATGCACAGAGGCGGCGGTCCTTGTAAGGGCATAGGCGGGGACTTAGACTCCAGTCCCCGGCCAATTAGCAGCGCCGGCGGGCGGAGGGAATCCGCAATATAGTTAAATTAAGTGTATAAAGCACTTTTCTAGGTAAACAAAGTGCTTTATACACGCTTCCTCCTCGCCTCGTGGTCTCATTGTTCCAGAGACCACCAGCGAGGAGGAAGCAGTAGTAAGTATACACCCCACATTTTTTTTTTACCCACAGCCCCCCTGATCTCCCACCCCAGCCTTCAGACCCCCCCCCCGCCCACCGCCCAGAACACTGTTTGCACCCAATCACCCCCCTAATCACCCATCAATTACTCCCTGTCACTATCTGTAAACGCTATTCTTTTTTTTATGCCCTAAACTGCCCCCTGCTCCCTCCTGATCACCCCCCCCCACCCCCCAGATTCTCCCCAGACCTCCCCCAGGCACCCCCCCCCCCCCACCCTGTGTACTGTATGCCTCTATCCCCCCTGTAATAACCCACTGATCACCTGTCAATCACCTGTCAATCACCCATCAATCACCCCCTGTCACTGCCACCCATCAATCAGCCCCTAACCTGCCCCTTGCGGGCAATCTGATCACCCACCCACACCAATAGATCGCCCGCAGATCCGACGTCAGATCACCTCCCAAGTGCATTGTTTACATCTGTTCTCTACCCTAAACACCCACTAATTACCCATCAATCACCCATCAATCACCCCCTATCACCACCTGTCACTGTTACCCATCAGATCAGACCCTAATCTGCCCCTTGCGGGCTCCCAATCACATGCTCAGATTTCCCTCAGACCCCCCTTTATCAATTCGCCAGTGCATTATTTACATCTGTTCTTCCCTGTAATAACCCACTGATCACCTGTCAAACACCAGTCAATCACCCCCTGTCACTGCCACCCATCAATCAGCCCCTAACCTGCCCCTTGCGGGCAATCTGATTACCCACCCACACCAATAGATGGCCCGCAGATCCGACGTCAGATCACCTCCCAAGTGCATTGTTTACATCTGTTCTCTACCCTAAACACCCACTAATTACCCATCAATCACCCCCTGTCACTGCTACCCATCAGATTAGACCCCTATCTGCCCCTAGGGCACTCAATCACCCGCCCACACCCTCAGGACGCCCTCAGACCCCAGCCCTGATCACCTCGCCAGTGCATTGCTTGCATCTATTCCCTCCTCAAATCACACCTTGAGACACCCATCAATCACCTCCTGTCACCCCCTAGCACACCTACCCATCAGATTAGGCCCTAATTTGCCCCGTGTTGGCTCCTGATCACTCGGCCAAACCCTCAGATCCCCCTCAGACCCCCTTCCGATCACCTCCCCAGTGCATTGATTGCATCTATTTTCCCCTCTAACCACCCCCTGAGACACCCATCAATCACCTCCTGTCACCCCCCTAGCACTCCTATCCATCAGATCAGGCCCAATACAACCTGTCATCTAAAAGGCCACCCTGCTTATGACCGGTTCCACAAAATTCGCCCCCTCATAGACCACCTGTCATCAAAATTTGCAGATGCTTATACCCCTGAACAGTCATTTTGAGACATTTGGTTTCCAGACTACTTACGGTTTTGGGCCCGTAAAATGCTAGGGCGGTATAGGAACCCCACAAGTGACCCCATTTTAGAAAAAAGACCCCCCAAGGTATTCTGTTGTGTATGACGAGCTCATAGAAGATTTTATTTTTTGTCAAAAGTTAGCGGAAATTGATTTTTATTGTTTTTTTTCACAAAGTGTCATTTTTCACTAACTTGTGACAAAAAATAAAATCTTCTATGAATTCGCCATACACCCAACGGAATACCTTGGGGTGTCTTCTTTCTCAAATGGGGTCACTTGTGGGGTTCCTATACTGCCCTGGCATTTTAGGGGCCCTAAACCGTGAGGTGTAGTCTTGAAACAAAAATGACCTGAGAAATCCTAAAGGTACTCATTGGACTTTGGGCCCCTTAGCGCAGTTAGGGTGCAAAAAAGTGCCACACATGTGGTATCGCCGTACTCAGGAGAAGTAGTATAATGTGTTTTGGGGTGTATTTTTACACATACCCATGCTGAGTGGGAGAAATATCTCTGTAAATGGACAATTGTGTGTAAAAAAATCAAAAAATTGTCATTTACAGGATTTTTTTTGCAGCATAACTGCGCTAAGGGGCCCAAAGTCCCATGAGCACCTTTAGGCTTTACAGGGGTGCTTACAATTAGGCACCCCCCACAATGCCAGGACAGTAAACACACCCCACAAATTACCCTATTTTGGAAAGTAGACACTTCAAGGTATTCAGAGAGGAGCAAAGTGAGTCCGTGGCAGATTTCATTTTTTTTCTGTCGCAAGTTAGCAGAAATGGAAACTTTTTTTTCTTTCTTTTTTGTCACAAAGTGTCATTTTCCGCTAACTTGTGACAAAAAATAAAATCTTCTATGAACTCACCATGCCTCTCAGTGAATACTTTGGGATGTCTTCTTTCCAAAATGGGGTCATTTGGGGGGTATTTATACTATCCTGGAATTCTAGCCCCTCATGAAACATGAATCAACAAAGGAGGATCCGCAGTCACAGCGAAGTAGTAAAAGCTGGTATTCTTTATTGAGAAACGCCACAAAAAATGACACACATGGGAGCAGGAAATGACTGACGCGTATCGGGCTCAAAATCTGCCCTTAATCATAGTCATACAGATTCTGAAAGAGGCGGGGACTTTATAGCAGAAGGGAAAGGGAGGGGAAAAACCCCACACCCAATCGTCCTGAGAAAAGCCACAACCCCTTAAAGAGAACATCACACAACTTGTAATGAAAGACAACTGGATGGTTAAATAGAAATAGTGCATCATTACAAAAGTACAAAAATGTAGCAAGGTTTGTAAAAAACATCTAAATATAAAATTTAATACAAAAAGTACAAGTGAATATAAAAACTGGCGAATGAAAGAAAAAATGTTACTGTTTCTTAACTGTCATATATTAAGCTAATGTCCCAACGGGTGTTTAGGCCATCAGGAAAACGGGTACCCATGCGGTGGATCCAGAAGGCTTCTCGTTTAAGGAGAAGCTTCTTATGGTCACCTCCCCTAAATGGGGTGACTACTCTTTCCACGCCCTGGAATTTGAAGGAAGTCATATTACCACTGTGACAGTTCTCAAAATGTTTGGAAACGGCTGATTTTTTGAACGTGTTCCAGCTCGTCCCACAGTAGTGTTCACCTATCCTTGCTCGAAGATTGCGGGTGGTGCACCCCACATACTGAATGCGACAGCTGGTGCACGTGATGACATAAATGGTATGTTTAGTGTCGCAATTAATGTATTGCAAAATGGGAAAAGACTTGTTGGTGGTATGTGAAAAGATAGAAGTACCCCTGTGGTGACACTTACAATAATGACATGTAGTGAAACCGCAGGGGTAGGATCCCACTGTACTTAGCCAAGTCGGAGTGCGTATGGAAGCCGGGGACCTGAAAAGGCTGGGGGACAAAAGGGACCCTAGAGTGCGTGCTTTGCGAGATGAAAAACGGCACCCTGCATCAAGAACTTCTTTAAGTTTCAGGTCTGAATGTAAAACCGGGAGATATTTTTTGATGGTATCAACAATACTCTTATATTCTAAACTATATTCCGTCACAAACGTGACAGGACCCTTCCCTGTTTGTTTTTGTCTGACCTTACTATTATCCAAAAGTTCAGCTCTAGATTTTTTGGCCACTTTATTCCGACTGATCTTTAAATGTTTATCTGTATATCCCCTCTGTCTTAGCCTACCCTCAATCAGACCGCACTCCTTATTCGCACCCTCCAAAGTGGAGCAATTGCGAATTGCTCTAACAAATTCACCTGTCGGTATGGCATTGATTGTATGCAAGGGGTGACAAGAGTTAGCTAAAAGGATAGAATTACCCGATGTGGGTTTCCGGAAAGTGCACGTAGAAACCATGTGTGATACATAATCTCCCGTCAAAGTGAGATCTAGATAATCTATCGACGTTGCATGTGTATTCATGGTGAAAATCAAATTTAATTGATTATCATTGAGATAATTCAAAAAAGGTTCCAAATTATCAGGAGGACCCTCCCACACCAACAACAAATCGTCTATGTATCTGCCATACCATTGTATATGGGAGGCAAACGGATTGTCATCCCCAAAGATGCGGAGCTCCTCCCACCAGCCCATATATAAATTGGCCAGGGAGGGGGAAAATTTGGCCCCCATGGAAGCCCCGCATCTCTGGAGATAAAACTGGGAATCAAAGACGAAGAAGTTGTGCGTGAGGAGGTACTCAACTGCTAGGAGCAAAAAGGACTGGAGTGAAAGATCAAAGGTAGAATATGTAGTTAAATGAAAATCTAGTGCTTTTAAGGCTAGTGCATGGGGAATGGAGGAATATAATGAAGTGACATCTAAGGTCACCCACCTGAAATTACAATTCCACCTGAACCTGTCAAGACTAGAAAGAACATGTCTGGTATCCTGAAGGTAACCCGGAAGTCTTGCCACTAGGGGCTGGAGGTGTGCATCCACCCACTCGCCCAGGCGCTCACCCAAGGAGCCAATACCAGCAACAATTGGTCGGCCCCTTGGGGGAACGCCCGGTTTATGGATCTTCGGGAGGTGGTGGAACACAGGGAGAACAGGGTGCAATGGACATAGAAACTCAGAGAGTCGCATGGTAAGCACCCCCATATTCACCCCACGTTCCAACAATGCCCGAAGATCACCAAGGAACTCCTGTGTGGGGTTGCGAGTCAAGGGTAGATACACACCCCCATCCCCCAGCTGTCTCAGGGCCTCATTTTCGTAATCAGTGGCATCCAGGACCACGACCGCCCCACCCTTATCAGCTGAGCGTATGACAATACTAGAGTCACCATGTAGTTCGTTAAGAGCCTGGCGCTCAGAGAGGGTGAGGTCAGAAGGGGCCCTAGGGACCCTAGCCAGGTTGGTCAGCTCCCTCTCTACCAAATCCTGAAATGTATCAATGACAGGGGATCTAGCATTGACAGGATAGAAAGAGGGGTTAGAAACCCGTACAGGGACCACATCCCGTAACTCAATGCCGGGTGGCCCAGTTACATCCAATGACTGTAATGTCATAAGAGTTTTGATATCTGCAAAAGGAGGAACATCCTCGATTTTCTTGGCAGGTAAAGATTCCTGTTTGTCAGAAACCTCAGTGTCACCTGAGGACTATTTTGGACTATTTAGGACTATTTTGGACCTAAACAAATTTGTCAGAAATCTTGTGGTCAAGAAACATTTTTCAGGTGACACTGAGGTTTCTGACAAACATGAATCTTTACCTGCCAAGAAAATCGAGGATGTTCCTCCTTTTGCAGATATCAAAACTCTTATGACATTACAGTCATTGGATGTAACTGGGCCACCCGGCATTGAGTTACGGGATGTGGTCCCTGTACGGGTTTCTAACCCCTCTTTCTATCCTGTCAATGCTAGATCCCGTCATTGATACATTTCAGGATTTGGTAGAGAGGGAGCTGACCAACCTGGCTAGGGTCCCTAGGGCCCCTTCTGACCTCACCCTCTCTGAGTGCCAGGCTCTTAACGAACTACATGGTGACTCTAGTATTGTCATACGCTCAGCTGATAAGGGTGGGGCGGTCGTGGTCCTGGATGCCACTGATTACGAAAATGAGGCCCTGAGACAGCTGGGGGATGGGGGTGTGTATCTACCCTTGACTCGCAACCCCACACAGGAGTTCCTTGGTGATCTTCGGGCATTGTTGGAACGTGGGGTGAATATGGGGGTGCTTACCATGCGACTCTCTGAGTTTCTATGTCCATTGCACCCTGTTCTCCCTGTGTTCCACCACCTCCCGAAGATCCATAAACCGGGCGTTCCCCCAAGGGGCCGACCAATTGTTGCTGGTATTGGCTCCTTGGGTGAGCGCCTGGGCGAGTGGGTGGATGCACACCTCCAGCCCCTAGTGGCAAGACTTCCGGGTTACCTTCAGGATACCAGACATGTTCTTTCTAGTCTTGACAGGTTCAGGTGGAATTGTAATTTCAGGTGGGTGACCTTAGATGTCACTTCATTATATTCCTCCATTCCCCATGCACTAGCCTTAAAAGCACTAGATTTTCATTTAACTACATATTCTACCTTTGATCTTTCACTCCAGTCCTTTTTGCTCCTAGCAGTTGAGTACCTCCTCACGCACAACTTCTTCGTCTTTGATTCCCAGTTTTATCTCCAGAGATGCGGGGCTTCCATGGGGGCCAAATTTTCCCCCTCCCTGGCCAATTTATATATGGGCTGGTGGGAGGAGCTCCGCATCTTTGGGGATGACAATCCGTTTGCCTCCCATATACAATGGTATGGCAGATACATAGACGATTTGTTGTTGGTGTGGGAGGGTCCTCCTGATAATTTGGAACCTTTTTTGAATTATCTCAATGATAATCAATTAAATTTGATTTTCACCATGAATACACATGCAACGTCGATAGATTATCTAAATCTCACTTTGACGGGAGATTATGTATCACACATGGTTTCTACGTGCACTTTCCGGAAACCCACATCGGGTAATTCTATCCTTTTAGCTAACTCTTGTCACCCCTTGCATACAATCAATGCCATACCGACAGGTGAATTTGTTAGAGCAATTCGCAATTGCTCCACTTTGGAGGGTGCGAATAAGGAGTGCGGTCTGATTGAGGGTAGGCTAAGACAGAGGGGATATACAGATAAACATTTAAAGATCAGTCGGAATAAAGTGGCCAAAAAATCTAGAGCTGAACTTTTGGATAATAGTAAGGTCAGACAAAAACAAACAGGGAAGGGTCCTGTCACGTTTGTGACGGAATATAGTTTAGAATATAAGAATATTGTTGATACCATCAAAAAATATCTCCCGGTTTTACATTCAGACCTGAAACTTAAAGAAGTTCTTGATGCAGGGTGCCGTTTTTCATCTCGCAAAGCACGCACTCTAGGGTCCCTTTTGTCCCCCAGCCTTTTCAGGTCCCCGGCTTCCATACGCACTCCGACTTGGCTAAGTACAGTGGGATCCTACCCCTGCGGTTTCACTACATGTCATTATTGTAAGTGTCACCACAGGGGTACTTCTATCTTTTCACATACCACCAACAAGTCTTTTCCCATTTTGCAATACATTAATTGCGACACTAAACATACAATTTATGTCATCACGTGCACCAGCTGTCGCATTCAGTATGTGGGGTGCACCACCCGCAATCTTCGAGCAAGGATAGGTGAACACTACTGTGGGACGAGCTGGAACACGTTCAAAAAATCAGCTGTTTCCAAACATTTTGAGAACTGTCACAGTGGTAATATGACTTCCTTCAAATTCCAGGGCGTGGAAAGAGTAGTCACCCCATTTAGGGGAGGTGACCATAAGAAGCTTCTCCTTAAACGAGAAGCCTTCTGGATCCACCGCATGGGTACCCGTTTTCCTGATGGCCTAAACACCCGTTGGGACATTAGCTTAATATATGACAGTTAAGAAACAGTAACATTTTTTCTTTCATTCGCCAGTTTTTATATTCACTTGTACTTTTTGTATTAAATTTTATATTTAGATGTTTTTTACAAACCTTGCTACATTTTTGTACTTTTGTAATGATGCACTATTTCTATTTAACCATCCAGTTGTCTTTCATTACAAGTTGTGTGATGTTCTCTTTAAGGGGTTGTGGCTTTTCTCAGGACGATTGGGTGTGGGGTTTTTCCCCTCCCTTTCCCTTCTGCTATAAAGTCCCCGCCTCTTTCAGAATCTGTATGACTATGATTAAGGGCAGATTTTGAGCCCGATACGCGTCAGTCATTTCCTGCTCCCATGTGTGTCATTTTTTGTGGCGTTTCTCAATAAAGAATACCAGCTTTTACTACTTCGCTGTGACTGCGGATCCTCCTTTGTTGATTTTACTTCTGGCGTGGCCTGCCTGATCCTGCACCGGTGGAGTGGTTTTGTTTTGGGGGTTCCAGAGCGTTTGGCTTTTCTACTTCTCATGAAACATGACAGGGGGTCAGAAAAGTCATAGATGCTTCAAAATGGGAAAATTCACTTTTTGCACCATAGTTTGTAAACGCTATAACTTTTACCCAAACCAATCAATATAGGCTGAATGTTTTTTTTTTTTTATTAAAAACATGTTTGTCCATATTTTTTGTGCTGCATGTATACATAAATTTTACTTTATTTGAAAAATGTCAGCACAGAAAGTTAAAAAACATTTTTTTGACAAAATTCATGTCTTTTTTGATGAATATAATAAAAAGTAAAAATCGCAGCAGCAATCAAATAGCACCAAAAGAAAGCTTTATTAGTGACAAGAAAAGGAGCCAAAATTCATTTAGGTGGTAGGTTGTATGAGCGAGCAATAAACCGTGAAAGCTGCAGTGGTCTGAATGGAAAAAAAGGGTCTGGCCCTTAAGGGGGGTGGGGGGGGGGGGGGGGGGTAAAGCCTACGGTCCTCAAGTGGTTAAGTCAAATTCGGACAGGGATATAAATAACTATGGGCAGCACTGTATTTCTTTCATTTTAAACAATGCAGATTGCCTGGCTGTCCTGCTTACCCTCTACCTCTAATATTTTTAGCCATAGCCCCCGAACAAGCAAGCAGGTCAGGTGTTTCTGGCTGAAGTCAGAATGAATTAGCTGCGTGCTTGTTTCAGGTGTGTGATTCAGACACTACTGCAGCCAAAGGGAACAGCATGATGCCAGGCAACTGGTATAGTTAATAGTAGTTTCCCTCGACTGGATGAATTACCAGGCTGCCAAGCAGAGGACCCATTCCATGCACCTTGGGATGAGACTGAAGGGGGCTGGAGGAAGCCCAGGTATGTTTATTTTTTTCTCATGGTCTCAGGAACACTTTAAAGAGATATGGAAGCTGACATATTTATTTTCTTTTAAAACAATACCAGCTGCCCGGCAGCCCTGATGATCTCTTTGGCTGATCTCGGAAGTCGTAACTAACCAGAATGCCTAAAAGGGATAATGCCGACATTGCTTTGAGGGTTTGCACAGCAGAAAATAGTTACCAAGCTTCCAGTCACTGTCTTCAACCCTTCCTGCAGCTCCCTTCGGCTCACCGGGGGGTGTCACGTGATCCGATGCGGGGAGATTTGTGCTTTTTTGTCCAGTTGCTCAAGCAAACCGGCAAGCACACGTATCTGGCATCAGGCAATCCCCGCCTTTGCCTGAGTGTAGGGACTATGCTGTATCTGGATCACACACCTGAAACAAGCATGCAGCTTGCAACTGAAGTCCGACTAGGTAAAGCTGGACTTCAGTCGGAATCCTTTGATATGCATGCTTGTTCAGGGTCTATGGCTAAAAGTTTTAGAGGCAAAGGATCACCAGGACAGCCAGGCAGCTGGTATTGCTGAAAGAGAGCCCAAGATGGGCTCACAAAATAAAAAAAAACCTAGATTACCTGACCCGGGGGGCTAGGCCCATCAGGTAGTGCAATCCCCACCGCTCCTGAGGCTCACACTGCCACATTTTCATGACCTCTGGGTCACAAGACTGGAAGGAGAGAGGTCTCACTTTCCCAGCGTGCAGGGAGGCAGAGGAATGGCAGGAGGCGTGGCCAGGGAGAGCTGCCCAATGGCCACTCTGGAAACCCTGCAGGAACGCCTTCAGTGGGCATTTGAGAATGGAATCCCTCTCCTTCCATTATTCTCCGAGATAGCGAGAAAAATTGTTGTTAATTTTGGGAGGCTATAGCATGGCGGTGGGGGAGCTATAGCCTGGCAGTGTGGGGGGGGGGGGGGGGGGGGGAGCGGTGCGAGGGGGACACATAGGCATGTTCTCTGCCTCATGACATGCCTCTGTGTCCCAACTGCCTAACCAGCGCCCCCCCCCCCCCCCCTTGCACCACCTCAGGTTCTAAATTTGATATCCTCCTTATCCCTCTCAGATCAGGTGTGCTTTGGAGTATAGCCATAGGCAAATGCGGGCAGTCAGTTATGAGTACTGTTCCATAACCATAAACACTTGATCATCACCTGAATCTTAGTGTGAACGGAAATGGCAGAAGAACAGAGGAAAAGATGAGAATGAGGACATAAAGGCTAAACTGCAGAACTGTGAACAAAATAAGGTTTTCCCTTCTGTTCATAATCAGCCAGGATTCTGAATATGCCCAGGATAAAATCTGGTTACAGAACCAGTTGTTGTGTAAACTGCTCTCTGTTTGTTCATAAGTTTGTTCAGAAATACATTTTGCATTTAAACCACGCAGCAACATACAGCTAGAGTTTGGATGGGTAAACATTAGCGCTGCTTTGGATTGTAAACCACATTACTTATACCATGAAAACCTAAAACCACTGCAGATTTACAAATGCCAAGAAAATAACGAGGTTAAAAAATAACCTAAACTTTGAACTTTCTCAAGAATGTAAAACACTGCAGTGTAACTACTGATTCTGCTACTCATAACTTATGTAACAGTATGTGGAAGCGGTACACAATACTAGGCTTAGATATTCCCAGAAACTAGAACATAGTAAATATACCCTATCTATAATTACTAGTCAGAGCTCTGGAATTGGTACTCTTGTACAGTGGTATGAAAATGTATTCACCCCTCCTGATTTCCCCAATTTATGCACAGTTTTTAGAGTGATTTCTGATCTTCAAAAAGATATACCATCAAAGGAAACCTTCAGCACTCTATTTACTTAAAACAAACATGCTCGATCCCCCCGTGTGACAGCACATAACTGAAACTGTACAGTTGCATTGTTAGCTTTCAGGCTAGCGATGCATCTGTTGCTATAGAGAGGGGACAAGCAGCATGTGATGGAGCAGTTTACACCGGATGGGTGTGTGAGGAGATCAATGCACTTGTTGCTCGTTGGGCATTAGGGATTGCTAAAGATCTGGCACGCCTACTATCTGTTTACTTTGTTAGTTTTTCAATCCATGCTTGATATCTCTGGCTTCTGTATGTAAGTATAGTATGCATGTCTCTGCTTCTGACTTTTTCCTTTTGTGTGAGAAATACTTTCTAGTTAGCTTGAAATAATTATCCTCCTGTCCTTTTTAAAAGTGCTGGTTTGGAAATGAAACAAAGTACAGTATCCAGAACAGGCGGGGATTGCCTGATGTCGGATATGTGTGTGTTCTGTATGCTTGCGAAGTCAATCAACCGGTCCTTAAAGAGAACCTGAGATAAAATAAACTAAAATAAATTCACACATACCTGGGACTTGCTCCAGCCCCCCTCGGCCTGATCGCTCTCTTGGCGCCATTCTCTACCTCCTGGGTTCTCCGTACGGGCTCCCGGTAACTCTGGGAGCCGGGAGCAATCTGCGCGTGTGCCGACTGGCCTCGACTGGCTGAAGTTACTGGGAGCCGTTAGGGATGATGCAGGAGGGGGAAGATGGCGCCAAGGGAGCAGTTAGGCCTAAGGGGTCTGGAGTAGTGTTGTCCGGATCATGAATGATTCGGATCTTTGATCCGAATCTCTTTTGTGAGTCGAATCATCCGGATCATCAAAATGAACAGATTCGGATCAAAATGGGTGGAGCTAGGAGTGGCACGCCCCCCTCTCTCAGCGGGCAGCTGGGTCCAGGAAGCAGAGCGGAGATGGATCGCTCTGTTGGAGGGGAGCCAGCCTTGCAGGGACAGGTAGTTGGGAGAGGGGACATGGGTGCCACTGCCAGATATGTGTGGAGCACACTATTGGCTGCAATGTGCTGCTGATTATAGGCTGTCTGTTGTAGTTGTGAACAAATGGGAAACTTTTGGCTGAGAAGCACAGCTCAGTAACTCTGCTGGGCTGAATGAATGACAGGACAGGCACTGTGATTGGGAAGCAGGAGATTTGGGCGCATGAGACAAGTGGACAAAAAGGGCGCCCCATTCACTCCCATTATAAATATCGTTTAATGGGCGCCGATCAGCGAAAGGGCGCCGGAGATTATTAACGTTTTACAAACGGCGCCCGGAGATTTTTAATGTTTTATAACTGGGCTTGTGATGATTTAACTTTACAAAACGAGCCCGTGACGAATAACGTTTATAAAAATACTAAACATATTTATCCTATTTAATTAAAACATTATTTAACATTTTAACCCTTACTGTTTGTAAAACATTATTATTCACAAAATAAAGCGATCAGTACGTAACGTAAATTGCAATATATTTTTTACAATCACTATTTGTAAAACATTTCTAAAACATTATTATCCACCCCAAAAAATGATTTAAATTTTTTTATTAAATTTTTTTTATTTATTAATGATTGTAAAACATTATTATCCATAGGGGGTCTTAGGTTTAGGCACCACCAGGGGGGTGTTGGGTTTAGGCACCACCAGTGGGGTCTTAGGTTTAGGCACCACCAGGGGGTCTAGGGGTTAGGGATAGGTACAGGGAGAGCTTTGGGGTGGTTAGTTTTAGGCACCACCAGGGGGGTCTTAGGTTTAGGCACCACCAGGGGGGGTCTTAGGTTTAGGCACCACCAGGGGGGGTCTTAGGTTTAGGCACCACCAGGGGGGTCTTAGGTTTAGGCACCACCAGGGGGGTCTTAGGTTTAGGCACCACCAGGGGGGGGGGGTCTTAGGTTTAGGCACCACCAGGGGGTCTAGGGGTTAGGGATAGGTACAGGGAGGGTTCTGTGTGAGAGTAGGGTTAGGTATAGTTTTAGTACAATTTTAATAATACTAATCAACAGTTATTATGAATGTACTTATATTAATATCATTGTTATAAACAATATTTTCACATTTTATTATAATAATAAATGATAAATCAAGATTATTCATAACAATATATAATTATAATGTTTAAACAAATATTACTGTTTTTTTTAACAAACGGAATTATAAGTTTCTGTTTAGAAACAGGGAACATTAACGTTTTAAGAATTGACGATTGCATACACATTATTTAATGATTTATAAATTGTTAAAACACTATTTGTAAATGAAATTCTATACAATATTTTTATAAACGATAATACTGCTTATCGTTTACACCACGCGCCCTTTTTTCCCCGACGCCCTTTTTTGATGTACGCCTGTGATTGCTGTGCAATATGATCCTCCTGCACTGCTCTAAACAGCTGCACTTATCTTCTCCCTAAATGTATGATGTGTTCGAGGTGAGAAAAGGGGAATGCTTTCTTTCACTGTTCAGAGTATACAGATGAACATATAGGTGAAATATATGTAAAGCATATGATTGCAATTGGGTATTGTGTACAAAAAAACATTTCTGCTCACCCCTCTTCGTTCACCTCCTCCCTTCTGTTCACTCCCTGCCCGTCTCTGTCCACCATCCCCACTTCTCTATCTGCCCAACCCCCTCCCCTTCTCTGCCTGTCCACCCCCCCCCCCCCCCTTGTCTGTCCACCCCCTCCTCCCCTTCTCTGTCTGTCCACTGCAGGAAAAGTCCTGTCCTGCTAGTCATTTCACCCCCTGAATGCTTCGCTAGTAAAATGATCCGAGATTCGGATCAAGGATCCGGATCTTTTCAATGATCCGATTCGAATCATCCGAATCATTGAAAAGATCCGAACTTCCCATCTCTAGTCTGGAGGTACACTTGAAATAACACTGACGTCCCCCCAAGCAGAGCGGTAGACAGCAAAAACCTCCGGGCACCGTCTTCTACACTTCCTGTAGTTTCCCGCTGCTTTGCTGCATCCTTTGTACGGCTCCCAAAGCGTGCATGTGACCTGATACTGCCAAGCCGGACTCCCATGTGACCTGACACTGCCGAGCCATACATGAATGCAGATAATTCGCTGGGAGCTGCAGGAAGTATAGAAGACCGGCATAAGGTTTTGTAAGTCCTTTTCACTGCGCACCACTCTGCAAAACAGGAACATCACCAGCCCCTCCAGTCCAGTGAGGGCACAGAAGAATGGGCACTTGCATCAAGCAACTTACTATACAGATCAATAAAAGCACAGCAAATTGTTTAATATCATGCTCGCCAAGAGAAATATGTGAATAGCACATTTAAAAATACTGTAAATCTGATCCGTTTTATTTTGATACACAAATAGATGGGATGTTTGGGAGATGGCTACATGATGCCGCGTCACATCATTTAAACAGACTCACTGTTCAGTCTTTTGATCTCCTCACTCTGTGTTGCTAATAAAGCTGTGTACGGACGCTAAATGACTTTTGTCCAAAACAACCATTGGTTTAGGAACAATCACTGTAAAGGCATGATGTCTGGTTCCTGCATATGGAAAGATGAGACATTAGAGGTCGGTCAGCAGTGATCCAATATGGTGGACCACTAATGACGTTGTAAATGACATGACTGGACATCTGTACTAAAACTAGGCTTTCACCAGTGACAATTTTGTATGAACCTCTCATATAATGAAAATACTACATTTTTATGGAGATTAAAGTATACCTGACCCAAGACAAAACTACCTAAGGCAAGCACTGAGGTGTATTGCAATATCTTGAGAGGTGCGCTGAACAAATAAATTCTCACTATATAGAGTTAAGGTCTCTTGTTTTATTTGGTATATTTGATTATATTTATATGGTGTTTAAAACATGCATTCACTGAAGGGGAACATATGAAAAACAACTTATTAACATTCACCACATCCACATCACCATACTATGCGTACTAGTAACGCTCACTACATCCACACTATCACACTAGGCGTGCTGGTTCCCTTTAAAAATGTGTGAGGATATCCTCCTGTTAAAAAATAAAAAATAAAATGTACATATATGTCAAGGTTAAAAAACATATATATAGGATATGGATAAAAATTGGATTCCAGGGGAATGGGGTTATGTGGCTTGTAAATCGATTGGGTCAATACATGGGTCTCCAGTGGTGACAGGCAAAGTCCCAATCCTAGTAGTAACTGTTCAGCTTGATCAATTGTGTGTTTTTATCTTAATCGCTGTTCCTATAACAAAAACCCTTATGGGTACTCCACCAGCGGCTGGGGACACTTATAGCATTTACCTCACCTCCTGTGGCGTCTCTCCAACGGGTGGTTACAGTGTCCTAGTCCCATATAGGTTATTGGCTTGATCGTCTCCTTCAAGAGGTTGATCCAGATGGGCCTCCAGGGGGATCAGCAGCGGGGAATCGTCTCACACCGCCGCCTATCACTCCGGTATCAGTTTCCGGTATACTGCTCCTTTGTGATGACGTCACTTCCTCCCGTGCGTCTCACACGCTGCTCAGAATCAGAATCAGAATCAGATTTATTTCGCCAAGTGCAGCAGTTGCCACACTCGGAATTGTTTGTGGTACACATCGGCATAAAACATAGTAGTGCAAAGCATGCAATGACAGACAAAGAACAATAAAACAACTTAGTGCAAGCAAAACATGTGCAGACAAAAGACTTTAGGGTATTGTAGTGCAAAAACTACGTGCGGAACCACGGAAAAGTACATATTTATTTAGGCCTGGGTCACAGATGTTCTATTTAGTTTTTTTTTTTGTGTGACTTGAGTTCAGAAGGCACACTGCTTGGGGGAAAAAGGAGTTCCTGTGCCTGGAGGTTTTGGTGGAAATAGCTCTGAAACGATGGTCCGAGCGCATGCGGTTGAAGAAGCGGCTACCGGGATGGTGCGGGTCATTCGTGATCCTGTATGCCCTTGTTTTCAATCTGGATGCGTGGAGGAGGTCCAGAGGTGGCAGGGGTGACCCAATGATTCTTTCCGCTGCCTTGATTACTCTTTGAAGTCTGTACCTGTCGCTCGTGGTGGCACCCCCATACCACACGATGATAGATGAGCACAGGATTGACTCGATGGTGGCAGTGTAGAAGCTTGATAACAGTTCCTGCGGCATGCCAAACTTCCTGAGTTGTCTTAGGAAGAACAGCCGTTGCTGCGCCTTCTTTTGGCATTTAGTGGTGTTTTCACTCCATCTCAAGTCGTTGGTGATGGTAGTGCCCAGAAACCGAACACTTGATACTCTGGTGACTTCAGTGCCTTCGATGAATACCGGGCTGAGTGGGGGGGGGGGGGGGGGCGTTTCCTGAAATCGATAACCAACTCGACTGTCTTTGCAGCGTTTAGGACAAGCATGTTGTCCTTGCACCAGTTGCAGATTCGCTCAATCTCACTGCGGTAGGTGCGTTCGTCCTCCTCACTGATGAGACCAAGGATGGTGGTGTCGTCCGCAAATTTAATTACTTTAACGCAGTCAGCGGTTGAGGTGCATCTGTTTGTGTACAGGGAAAACAGGATCGGAGACAGTACACAGCCTTGGGGGGTGCCAGTATTTGTGGTCCTCGTTTGGGAGAGGCAGCTACCAAGTCTGACCTGTTGCGTCCTGTTTGTGAGGAAGTCCTTGATCCATGTGCAGAGATTACCATCAAGCCCAAGTTGCGCTAAGTTGTTATACAGGATGTTCGGGCAGATCGTATTGAAAGCAGAGCTAAAGTCCAGGAAGAGGATCCTGGCGTAGGTGTTGGGTCTGTCCAGATGTTCCATAGTGTATGCCAGACTGATGTTGATGGCATCCTCTACGGACCTGTTTCCCCTGTATGCAAATTGAAGTGGGTCTAGGAGGGCGTTGGTGGAGTTTTTCAGATGGGTGAGGACTAGTTTTTCAAGGATCTTCATGACCGTTGAGGTAAGGGCCACGGGTCTGTAGTTGTTGAGATCCGTGACACCTGGTTTTTTGGGGAGTGGGATGATGGTGGACCTTTTGAGGCAGGAGGGTACTTTGCCAGCCGACAGGGAATTCTGAAAAATGGAGATCAGCACTGGGGCTAGCTGGCTAGTGCAGGATCTTAGGCACATGGATGACACGCCGTCTGGGCCAGAGGCTTTCCTAGGATTAAGTTTCCGGAGGTGCCTGAGTACGTCTGTCGCCTGGACCACAGCTGGTTCTGGGAGGGCATCACCAGTACTAGGAGGGGTGGGTATGGGGGGTGCCCAGTGGTTGGCCCTCAGATCTCCTACCAGGGTTGGTTGATGTTCGAACCTGCAGTAGAAATCGTTGAGTTTTTCTGCTAGCTCGAGGCTCGGGGGTGCATGTTGGGGAGAAGTTTTGAAATTTGTGGCTGCCCTAAGACCTTGCCAGACCTCCCGTGTGTTGTTTGAGCGTAGGCGGAGCCCCAGCTTGTTGGAGTAGTCCCTCTTTGCTGCGCTCAGTTCACGCTTGAGGGTGTATCTGGCTGCCTTGAATTCCTCTGGTGTCCCGGACTTGTGCGCTTCTTCCTTGATTTTTCGGAGCCGGCGTAACTTGCCGTTAAACCAGGGCTTGTTGTTGGGATAGGCCCTGAAGGTTTTTGTGGGGATGCACAGCTCCTCGCAGAAGCTGATGTAGGAGATGACGTTCTCTGTCCATTCCTCCAGGCAGGCTGTCTCGAGGGTGGCCCAGTCAGTGTAGTCAAAGCAGGCCTGCAGTTGTAGCTTAGCTTCTTCTGTCCACTTTCTCACAGTCCTGAGGACTGGCTTGGATGATTCAAGGTGCCTTCTGTAGGTTGGAATTAGATGGATTAGGCAGTGGTCAGAGTTGCCCAGAGGAGCCTGGCGAATAGGTTTATACGCCTTCTTGAGGACCGTGTAGCAATGGTCCAGGGTGTTCTGATTCCTGGTGGGGCAAGTAATGTGTTGTTTGTAGCGAGGCATCTCCGTGTGGAGGTTCGCGCTGTTGAAGTCCCCGCAGACGATGAAGAGGGAGTCCGGGAGGGATGTCCCCCACCTCGAGATGGTGTCGCTGATTGTACGCTGAGCGATCTTGGTGTTGGCACTGGGGGGGATATATACTCCTACAAGAACGTAGGAGGAGAATTCTCTTGGTGAATATTGAGGTTTGCAATTTATGAGTAGGAACTCAATGTCAGGGGAGCAGTGACTGTCCATGATGGATGTGTTTGTGCACCAGGTGGCCTTGATATAGAAGCAGATGCCACCCCCCCTCTGTTTTCCGGAGAGTGCGCTGTCACGGTCTGCGCGGAAGAGGTTGAAGCCGGGTAGTTGGAGGGAGTTGTCCGGGATGGTGTCGTTCAGCCACGTTTCAGTGAAGCAAAGGACTGGGGTGTTTGTGCCCATTGAACGATTGCGTCCTAGCAGTATGAGCAGTTCATCAAGCTTGTTTGGGAGGGAGCAGACGTTAGCCAGGAGAATGGCTGGGATGGGTGA
Organism: Hyperolius riggenbachi; assembly: GCF_040937935.1. NCBI lineage: Eukaryota > Metazoa > Chordata > Amphibia > Anura > Hyperoliidae > Hyperolius > Hyperolius riggenbachi. Next base: position 211,951,248 of record NC_090647.1, on the reverse strand, counting down.
ACGCAGGCCCTTTCTTTTAAGCTTCACTTGGACTCCTGCTCTCTTTCCCCTGGGGCGGTATCTTCTGCTGGCCCACCTGGCCCTCCTGGTAAGTAGCCCGATGTGTGCCCAGACTGTGTCCCACAGGGATGCATGGGACTCTGCGCTGCAGGCCTCCCATAGCCGGAGTTCCTCTCTGGTGTGCGTGGTGATGCCCGTCGTGCTTGGGGAGTGCGGCGGCTTCAGAGCCATGGAGCTGCTATGGAATATGCAGGGGGCAGGTGCAGGTAACAGGCAGTAACAGTCAAGCAGTCACTCAGGCTACTTCCTTGCATTCCACCCAGCTGGTGCTGTGTTGTGCACTCTCCTCGGGCGGTTAGGCAGGCTAGAAGTGCGCTGACTAGTAGATAGAGTGGGGCGCCCCTTCACCTCTACTGCAGTGTAAGGTTGATTGACATGTTTCAGCGGTAACGACCGCCACTGAGGTGTGTTCATGTTGGATCCACATATCTCTGTGCGTTGTCGGTTTCTCTCTGGTTCCCTTTAGAAGAGAGGAACAGACAATGCACAGAGGTAGGTGGAACCAGCATGACCACACCTCGCTGCTTGCCTTAGGTTTGCCGTGGGTCAGGTATACTTTAGGAAATAATTGTCTTGTTCCCAGTATACTGTGATATTGAACATCACTCGCATGTTATTTGTAGAGTGTCTGATCACAATGATTATATGTCCTTTAGTATGTCACTTCTACTTTCATCTGTAAATATGTCTGAAAGAGGAGACTAGAAGGCTTCCTTATAACCAATATTAACCCCTACTCCCTCAGCAGTATTTTTACATATAGTGTACCTGAGAGGAATAGGACCATACCCAGTGCTAATGCACACAAGGCACCATACCCAGTGCTAATGCACACAAGGCACCATACCCAGTGCTAATGCACACAAGGCACCACACCCAGTGCTAATGCACACAAGGCACCACACCCAGTGCTAATGCACACAAGGCACCACACCCAGCGCACAAGGCACCACACCCAGTGCTAATGCACACAATGCACCACACCCAGTGCTAGTGCACACAATGCACCATAACCAGTGCTAGTGCACACAATGCACCACACCCAGTGCTAATGCACACAATGCACCACACCCAGTGCTAATGCACACAATGCACCATACCCAGTGCTAATGCACACAGTGCTAATGCACACAAGGCACCATACCCAGTGCTAATGCACACAAGGCACCATACCCAGTGCTAGTGCACACAAGGCACCATACCCAGTGCTAGTGCACACAAGGCACCATACCCAGTGCTAGTGCACACAAGGCACCATACCCAGTGCTAGTGCACACAAGGCACCATACCCAGTGCTAGTGCACACAAGGCACCATACCCAGTGCTAGTGCACACAATGCACCATACCCAGTGCTAATGCACACAATGCACCATACCCAGTGCTAATGCACACAATGCACCATACCCAGTGCTAATGCACACAATTCACCACACCCAGTGCTAATGCACACAATTCACCACACCCAGTGCTAATGCACACAATGCACCACACCCAGTGCTAATGCACACAATGCACCATACCCAGTGCTAATGCACACAAGGCACCATACCCAGTGCTAATGCACACAAGGCACCATACCCAGTGCTAGTGCACACAATGCACCATACCCAGTGCTAATGCACACAATGCACCATACCCAGTGCACACAAGGCACCATACCTAGTGCTAGTGCACACAAGGCACCATACCCAGTGCTAGTGCACACAGGGCAGCATTCCCAGTACTAATGCACACAAGGCACCATACCCAGTGCCAGTGCACACAAGGCACCATACCCAGTGCTAGTGCACACAATGCACCATACCCAGTGCTAATGCACACAATGCACCACACCCAGTGCTAATGCACACAATGCACCATAGCCAGTGCTAATGCACACAATGCACCTTACCCAGTGCTAATGCACACAATGCACCATACCCAGTGCTAATGCACACAAGGCACCATACCCAGTGCTAATGCACACAAGGCACCATACCCAGTGCTAGTGCACACAAGGCACCATACCCAGTGCTAGTGCACACAAGGCACCATACCCAGTGCTAGTGCACACAATGCACCACACTCAGTGCTAGTGCACACAATGCACCATACCCAGTGCTAATGCACACAATGCACCATACCCAGTGCTAATGCACTGAAACGATTGGTGTAGCACACAGACGTCTGATTATTGTGTGATCTGCAGAATCACCAATAATACAGACTCTATGCCCGATTATGCGGTGATCTGCAGTATCACCAATAGTGCAAGTATAGAAGGCTGAGAAACAGAGGTGTAAAGTGTTTGGTGCAACAGTAGATAAATAATAGACCTTACCAGTGGAGCTGGTAAAGTACTATCAGTCACAGGAGAAGTATAACAAAGTTTGGCTAAACCTTACCAGGGGAGCTGGTAAGGTACTATCAGTCACAGGAGCTGTATAACTGAAACTAAACCACACCAGAGGAGCTGGTGGGTATTATAATCAATAGAGCACCTCACCAGTGGCAAGGGCCCACTGGTGTGTAGAGAGGTCAGACAGGCAAGGTTTGGCAACTGAGAGGCGAATACAGTACAGAAACGTGAGGCAGAAGAATAGTGAGTTATCAGGCAGAGGTTCAGAAACTAAGGTTAGATAGGCAGAAGTACAGAATCGATGAGCAATAGCAAGGTCAGAGTATAGCCAGAATCATACACAGGTAATCAGTAATACAATATAACAATAGTCCTAGTCTTGTGTGAAATCCCTGGTTTCCTCCCAGATCAAAGCACAACGGATACTAGTCTAAGGTCTGAGCACTAACATGAGTGTATTCGCAACAGCAGACAAGCTGCAAATGACCAGTGAAGGCTTAAGAAGCCAAGGAGAGCTCACAGCCGCGCCCCTACCAATCACCATACCCAGTGCTAATGCACACAATGCCCCATACCCAGTGCTAATGCACACAATGCACCATACCCAGTGCTAATGCACACAAGGCACCATACCCGGTGCTAATGCACACAATGCACCATACCCAGTGCTAATGCACACTATGCACCATACCCAGTGCTAATGCACACAAGGCACCATACCCAGTGCCTTGTGTGCTCAAAATCAGTCTTATCACCCGAACGACAGTCTGTACACACGCCCGATTTGGCGTGCGGACGACTGAACGACGGGACGTTCAAACGACCCGTCGTTCGGAAAAATCTGACGTGTGTATGGGCCTTAACCCTGACTTGTGAGTATATTCATTTATATACCTCTCATTACCCTTTATTGTACATACTACACTATATTGGGCTCTCGGTGTTCCCTTTTTTTTTCATGTGTTACTGGTCACTTTAATAAAAGAGTGATCAGTTAATCACCTTTGCAATGGCCAAGAAAGGTATTTTACCAGACCTTTTATCCATTGTTAAAAAATAGAAGTAAAAACACAACAAAACTGAAAAGTTTTAAAATGTAATGAAATAAACTACTCATACCACTTTTGTTAAAAGCTTTATACAGTAGGTCTCCACTAATCGCTGACAGAAGGAAGGGGTTCATATCTGACCACTCCATAGCCATCAGATAGCGGGAATGTCCCAAAGGTGTAGTCATCATGCCTGGGAGTAAAAGGCATAGTGCTTTGAAAAGCGGGGAGGTTATGCCAGCCGCCTTGCAAAGCACCTTCCCTGACCCCCTCCATGCTCACAGACATAAGGTTCTGTTAAACAGAGCTGTGGGGTACCCTTACACTCACAAGGTCTTGTTACTGGGCCCTATGTCTTGGCATGGGAGCTTGTGTAAATGACTCTTATTATTTTTCTTTTGAAACTGAAAATAGTTTTTGTCAGTGCTGGACATGCTGTGCCAGCTGCTACATGTCAGAGAACTTTCACATAAGGGCAGTGAATCAAGCATTCAGTAAATCAATACTGGGCACTGAGTATCACATTCTTGCTTACATTTATGCATGCATCAGGCCTTTGGTAACACTCTATCCACTGCCTCTAGAGACACATAGCACCACTCATCTGTCCCTCTATTGCCTGCTTCTGACACATGGCGCTCCTCTACCCTTTGATTCTGATATATGGTGCCACTTTGCCCTCTGCTTCTAATACAAAGAGCCACTTTATCTTCTGATTGTAGACATATGGTGCCACTCTGTCTTCTGCTTCTAGAAGCATGATGTCACTTTGCCCTCTGTATACACATAGTGCCACTCTGCTCTCTGCTTGTAGACACATGGTACCACTCTGTCCTCTATTTTTGGACACATGGTACCTCCCTATCCTCTGTTTGTGGACACATGGTGCCACTCTGTCTTCTGTTTGTGGACACATGGTGCCACTCTGTCTTCTGTTTGTGGACACATGGTACCACTCTGTCCTCTGTTTGTGGACACATGGTACCTCCCTGTCCTCTGTTTGTGGACACATGGTACCACTCTGTCCTCTGTTTGTGGACACATGGTACCACTCTGTCCTCTGTGGACACATGGTACCACTCTGTCCTCTGTGGACACATGGTACCACTCTGTCCTCTGTGGACACATGGTACAACTCTGTCCTCTGTGGACACATGGTACAACTCTGTCCTCTGTGGACACATGGTACCACTCTGTCCTCTGTGGACACATGGTACCTCCCTGTCCTCTGTGGACACATGGTACCTCCCTGTCCTCTGTGGATAGATGGTACCACTCTGTTCTCTGTTTGTGGACACAGGGTGCCACTCTGTCCTCTGTGGACACATGGTACCACTCTGTCCTCTGTTTGTGGACACGTGGTACCACTCGGTTGGTTGTTTGTGGACACATGGTACCACTCTATCCTCTGTTTGTGGACACATGGTACCACTCTGACCTCTGTTTGTGGACACATGGTACCACTCTGCCCTCTGTTTGTAGACACATGGTACTTTACTTGTCAAACGGTGTCATTTGTCTGGCTGGAGTGCACTGAAGCAAACTTAAAATAACATTACAAAAGTTTTATTTTATTTTTTTTTCTATTTCAGAATAAGATTCAGAAATATAACACAGCATCTAATTACTTAAGAAATGCAAAATGTCTACCTATTCTCTCTTCACCTTTTCCGACAGTCTGACGCTTACTTTTTATTTAGGAACACTAGTTATATCACATATTATATCAAAGAGGGAGTGGCAATGCATTGCATTGTGACAGCTCATAGATTTATATTTAAAAACTGCCAGCTGCAGACACTAAACACTTTTCTTCCAGTACCTTGGCAACTTATAATATAATTGGTCTGGTTAAACAAACAGGTCAATATTACTGGAGTGGAAAACTTGTTTCATAAGCAATAAAACACTTTAAGTATGTGTTGTTTTTATTATTATTATAAAAGTATAGGTTGCATTGAAATCATCAGAGCCAAGTATAGTGCATCTCAGTGATGGCTACCAAAATACATTTACAGACGGCTGGCACTGCAGTCTCTTGCATTTACATCAATGTTTTATACTCTTTTTGCAAAGTGCATGAACAGATGTGCAACTCAGAGGATTGTACATGACTTCTTCATAGGGATCTAGAGAGGAACCTAATTGTCCCTAATCCTCTGCGTAAAATAGGTTAGTGCAAATCCTCTTTCCACATAGAGAGGGGGATTAGTCAGCATCACCAGCAATAAAACCACTAGTTTATCAGATCTGGGCTAGACAGGTAACAACAAGCTAAAATAGCAAGCCCGAAGTGGACTGTAGACTCAATTAACAGTATTGATATTCTAAATTTAAATCTAGATATAAACATTTATCCATTGTGGTTATGGAGAACATCCTGCTTACACAGCAATTTCAGATTATGAAAGCACAGTATTAAGAGGAAGTGACTTTTTATACAAATATATTATAGAACGACATTAATATATTATACTCTGACATCAATCTGGGCCTGTGACAAAGTTGGCAGCATTCTAATTCCAGAAACTGTCTTGCATATTACACATTTGTATATTACCAGAAAAAAATGATGTATATTTATTTGATTAAAATGGATCTCTAGCCATGTTTAGGTTTTTTAGTGGTGGAAAGTTAAAATGATCTGTATTTCAAGCATAGATCTTATGTGCCATGCTGTGATAATAGTTACAGCGACAAACCTCATTTGACCTCTTCATCAAGGCATAGTGAGCCTTATGCTGGGTACACACTATGAGATTTTATGGTCGATTTACTGTCAGATCGATTATTACCAACCTGTCCGATTTGCTTTCCGATCGATTTCCGATTAAGCTCCTGGGCGATACAATAATATCGCCAGGGGGCGGCGCAGCACTTTTTTTTTTTTAAATCATGTAGCTAGCCTAGCGCTAGCTACCTGATAGTAGCCGCTGTGCAGCGGCATCCCCCCCACCACTTCCGATGGCCTCCGGCGATCAGAGCAAACAGGAAATCCCGTTCAGAACGGGATTTCCTGTTTGGCTTCCCCCGTCACCATGGTGACGATCGGGATGACATCATCGACGTCAACGACGTCGTGACGTCAGAGGGAATCCTGATCCACCCCTCAGCGCTGCCTGCCACTGATTGGCCAGGCTGCGCACGGGGTCTGGGGGTGGGTGGGCAGCGCAGCACGGCGGGTAGTGGCGAATCAGCATGAAGCGGCGGCGATCGGTATATACACGCAGCTAGCAAAATACTAGCTGCGTGTAACAAAAAAAAAATTATGCAAATTGGCCCACCAGGGCCTGAGAAATCCTCCACAGCAGCTTACCCCTAGCTCAGCTCGGGATTATCGCTCAGAGCGTTAAAGTTAACGAAAATCGATCGGAAAATGCTCGGAAAGCAAAATCGGACATGTTGGAAATAATCGATCTGACAGTAATTCGACCATAAAATCTCATAGTGTGTTCCCGGCATTAAAGGGAACCCAAACTGAGAAGGATGTGGATTTTTCCTTTTAAAATAATACCAGTTGCCTGAATCTCCTGCTAATCCTGTGTCTCTAATGCTGGGAATACACGGCTTGATTTTGAGCCATTAAGATGGCTCGATAAATAATTTCCGACATGTCCGATCTCCCGCCCCATCGTTTTGCCACTCGATTCCCAGATTGAAGAGAATGGAAAAAGATAAGAAAAATTAGCTAAAGATAAGAGAATTGACTGTGGAATCGAGCGGCGAATCAATCAAGCGGGAGAATCGAGCAGCAAAATTGAGCTGCGTATGCCCAGCATAATACTTTTAGCCACAGCCCCTGAACAAGCATGCAGATCAGGTGCTCTGACTGAAGTCAGACTGGATTAGCCAGGAAACTGGTAGTGCTAAAAAGGTGAGGTTCCATTTAAGCTGATTCATGCCTTGATGAAGGAGTCCTGTGAGGCTCCAAAAATATCATCATGTAAATATTATCACAGCATGCAGAATAAAGTGTCTGCTCGTGTGTATGTGCTGACCTTGATATGAATATTTCTATTAGCTAGCATGACTTCATCCACAGTGAGTAACTGCACCTCATACTTCCAGAACATTACATCTAGATCACAGGTGGCGCACTCCAGTCCTTGATGACCAGATCCATGCCAGTGTTTAGGATGGAAAGAGAAATGGAGAGATGTGTTCTACTTGATAAACCACACCTTTCCTGATTCAGTCCCATCAATTAATTTGAGCTGTGCCAAAATGTGTGAGGACCTCGGCCCTGAGAACTGGAGCTAGACATCCCTGATCTAGTCTGCGTGGTCCAGTGCACCGCACACCCTATCAATAGTAATACATACAGTACTTGAGGGAGCTCAATGTAAAACACAACGGTGCTAGTAGTTTCTTAGTTACACTGCTGTAATGCCAACACAGATCTAGCAAAAGATTTGTGCCTGGAATGGGGCTTTAAAGAGGACCTAGGATGTACTTTTTAATGACTTTAATGTGAAGCTCTTTTAGAGCACTACTAGAATCGGCAGGTGCTAGGGGCAGAAACTCACCCATTTACCCGCATCATTTGGAAACTCCCTTTCCCCAATGGCAAAACCACTGTAGCTATTTTTGTTCAAAGTGTTTGTTCAGAAGCTCTGTGGCCACCCCACCTATGTTGCTGTGGCCCGTCCTAGCTCGTCAGCCACCTATTAGTTGAACTGGGGGTGGGCTGAGGCAATCTGAGGTGGCCACAGAGTTTCAGTTTTGCCCGGGAAAGGGGGGTGGGGGGTTGTCAGAGTTCCAAAACAATATGGGATTACTGGCGAGAGGGTGAATTACTGCCCCGACACCTGCCCATTCTAGCAGAGCTGTAAAAGAAATCTACATTACAGTGATTTAAAATGACAACCTTGGTAGTTTTTAATTGTCACTAATCCTCACCTGCTATGACTAAAACTGAACACAACATCTAAAATTGCACTATATATATATATATATATATATATATATATATATATATATATATATATATATATATATAGAGAGAGAGAGAGAGAGAGAGAGAGAGAGAGAGAGAGAGAGAGAGAGAGAGAGAGAGAGAGAGAGAGAGAGAGAGAGAGAGAGAGAGAGAGAGAGAGAGAGAGAGAGAGAGAGAGAGAGAGAGAGAGAGAGAGAGAGAGAGAGAGAGAGAGAGAGAGAGAGAGAGAGAGAGAGAGGAGAGAGAGAGAGAGAGAGAGAGAGAGATATTACTGGAAAAGGCAATAACTGTAGCACTGATATAATTTTTGTATGTAATGTATTAATAATATCCTGTCCAAGATCAACATGGATTGTTGTCTGTTTAGAATAAAATAACACATTAAGCCATGCCCATTATGCTGCTGGCAAATTAGATGGTTTATATTTTAAACATTCAACAGTACCCTGGGCACAAATGAATAGTAGCTGTAGTCATGTGACTGTTGTGCCTAAACAAGCTGGCATGTGCTGCCCTTTGCAGTCAGCTTCCCTTTGTCTTCATGGCTGGAGAACAATTGTTGTAACCGGCACCAAGCACACAACTCAGTTCAGTAGCCTGGCACAGCATCTGAGAAATGAGGTCTGCTGTGTGATTGCTGCGCTGGCTTCACTCTGGCCTCCTTCCCTATTGTGTTAATGTTCCTGCCTCACCCTCCAGCTTGTCTTTCTGGCTAGAAACTGTGATGGATAACCACATTTTCACACTTGCGTATTATACTGTCTTCCGAATTTGACTGCCTCCTGTTTAAAGGATATTTATCCGCCTTTAGAAATTTACATATTGTTGGAAATTTGAGAGCCTTGGCTTTCATTTGCACTATGCTCCATGTCGTTGCGATGCACGGTTCCTGAGTTAGGGGGTGTAGAATGAGAGGTGTCTACTCCTTTTAAAGTGAAATTCCCAGCTTTACTGGAGTCATTGAGCCCGTTGTCCTCCTGCCCGCTTGGCGCTCGCTTCTTCGCTTTGCTCAGACAACTTTTTATTCTAACACTATGCCCACTTGGGTAGTGCACATTGACCCTCATCCGCTTTTCAGGCTGGAAACTGGGGCTGCCAGGTTAGTGCTGCTGCCAGCCACATGCAGTGGACACTCCTTGTTCAACACCCCCTCATTCAGAACCAACATGGGGCATACTGCAAAGGAAAGAAAAGATTCTCGGCTCTACAACAATATGAACATAGATTTCCAAAGGGAAGTAACTATCTTTTAACCAAGGGCAGTTAAATTTGGTAGATGGTATAATACATAAGTACCCCCCCGCCCCAAAAAAACAAACAAAAAAAAACCGATAAAAACATTTAAGTGAACTGTTGACATTTAAAGGGACTCCGAGCAGTGCAGAAACTATGGAAAGATGCATATCATTTTAAAGCTTTCTTTCTCCTCTTTCCAATGATATATAAACCGCCGCCCTGCGCCCTTTAGTTTTCGCTATTTTTGCGATTGAAATTCCAGCGGCTGCGATTTCAATCGCGAAAATAGAGAAAACTAAAAGGCGTAGGGCAACGATTTAGGTGTCGCCAGAAAGAGGAGAAAGAGAGCTTTAAAATGATATCCATCTTTCTGTAAATACATTGTATTACACAGGGCGACTTTTTCCTAAAGTCAGCAGCTCCATTCTGCTGAATGGAGCTGCTGACACTGGGGAAAGTGTCGTCCTGTGTAATACAAATAACTATGGAAAGATGGATATCATTTTAAAGCTCTCTTTCTGCTCTTTCTTGACACCTAAATCGTCGCCCTACGCCTTTTAGTTTTCTCTATCTTCGCGATCGAAATCGCGGCCGCGGCAATTTCAATCGCGGAAATAGCGAAAACTAAAAGGCATAGGGCGGTGATTTATATATCATTGGAAAGAGGGGAAAGAGAGTTTTAAAATGATATACATCTTTCCATAGTTTCTGCACTGCTCGGAGACCCTTTAAGTAGAATGACTAGTTCCACTGTACGTAAAGCATTAAGTGAGCAGCCTCAATGTGAAACTATATATATATAGTCTAGAGTCTAGAGAGGGATTGTGAAATGTGAATGTCTGTTGAGGAAAGTTCCTCTTGTAATTTCCTGCTATTGCGCATACTGTTGCTAGTCTTTCCTAATAGAACATATCATTCTCTAAGGGCTAAGGGCTTGTTTCCACCCAATGTACAGTTCTTCATTTTCATATGCTGAAAATCGACATGTTAGTGAAAATCTATGGGTGTTTCTATGAAATGCAAATTTGTATTTTACTGTGGGGAAAAGAACTGGCGGCCTGCTGCATTTTTCTACATGCCACATCTAATAGGCACCCAAATCACAAATAATGATTTTCAATGGGGACCAGAGAGAAGACTGGAGCTGTGGCGGGGGACAGACGTGAACTCTAGGGGCTGGAAGGAGACCCAGGTAAGTAAAGCTAGTTTTTTTTATTTGCCTTGGATATCCTTTGGCCCATACTCATGTGGGCATCTTTCCAGTATCTCTGTCACCCAAGGGATTGCGTACCAATCCCTGCTGGATGGTGTTGTACAGACGCATCATTAGCCCTTGGCTTGTGGCACATGTGTCTATGGAGGGGGGCAGAGGGATGACAAGTGACGCAGGATGGAGCTGTTTCTGGCAGGGAGCGAGAAGAACAATGCTGTCATGGGGTGCTTGGGCATTGCTAAAGAGCCGACATGCCAGGTCTTTAGCGATTTTCGTGCACCCGTTGTGCACGTGCTGGTCTGATGCCCTATTCTCAGGCATGGCAGTTATCATCTGCTACGGGCGAGTTCCGACCACTGTGGTTATGTACAATAGCTTTACTGATTTGGATTAGTTCATCTCCTCATGAGGGATTGTCAGGGATTTCTTTATTTTCAAAAGCCAATACTGAGCGGCCATTACAGGCAGAATACTGTGCAAGCTAAGCTGTCTGATATCTTTGTGGAGATTCTTGCAAGGAAGTGCTTTTAAAAGAAAAAAGGAGTCCAGTTCCCTCATGATGAGAAAGACTTGTCCAAAACCTCTTGGTATCAGGTAAGAACCAGCAGATTGAAAACACTCACTGTAAGTAACAGCAACATAGAAATAAAGTCACTTACAGCGCATTTTACTCTGGAACCAGTGTACATCTTATACATGTATGTACACATGTACTTTTAATCTGGCAGAGTCAGGTATCAGTGGGATAGGCACGTGTGTGTGTGTGTGTGTGTGTGTGTGTGTGTGTGTGTGTGTGTGTGTGTGTGTGTGTGTGTGTGTGTGTGTGTGTGTGGCAGGTGGTTAGTGGTAGGCATTGGGAGGAATTAGTGTCAGGCACAAGGGAGGATAGTGTTAGGCATGAGGAGAAAAGTTAGTGTGAAAATAGGGTGCCAAGTAAATCAATAGTAAAATATTGGTTACTAGTAAAAAGGCCCGCCAGTTAAAAAACAGGCGCTAGGTCACAGCCGCTACCCCCCACAATGTGCGCACATACGTGTCCCACTTGCTCGTTCCCCACCACTGTCTGAAGAATATGCACACAGGGAGCTGCTTGCTTGGCAGTAGGAAAAAGCTGTTATTTCCCACAATGCAATGAGAACCACTGTGAACCACACACAGCAAACTGTCAGATCCGGCCCTGTGTCCTAACTGCCCTGGCTGCGCACATGCTCAGTACAAAAAAGCCAGGGACACACAACCATTCAGTTGATGATTTAGGGACACTTGCATTTTATTGTATAGGATTTTACATTAACGATATTTTCACTATCGGCATTTCTTGGTGCCCAGTTTACCAAGCGACGCATTAATATGTACTGTTTTATAATAAAAGATTACACTAGAATTTTGCAGGTGAAAGAATATCACTATTTGCATATTACAATTGCCAGTGTATACAATTCCCAAGGCACTATCACACTAAACATAATGTACAGGCTCTTTTCTATCCCTGTACTGCATACCTTATATCCATTTCATGGTTTATGTCAATACAGGTATAATTACTAGCCTGGCATTAGCATGAGGCCCAGGAGTGAATCATTTACATGTATGATAAATCATCTCTAGTTGTTCATACATGCTTGTTAATCACCTGCTTCGAGTGAGAATTCGGCATATGAATGAGACTGATCCCATTGCTGCCTCTATGTAGTATAAACCAATCAAGTATCATCAAGAGGTCAAGTCTCATGTTCCCAAGTAATAATGTTTTGGAAAATTCTACATTTATGAATATCTTTTCTACTGCTGCACTCATGGTTAAGCAAGCCTTTGTGCCACTAAGATTGTGTCTTATTCAAAAACAATTAAAAGAAGAGATACTGTACAATCACTATGATATCCAGTCATAACCACAGAAGAATAGTATACTGTGTGAATGGGGGTTACCATGACAACAGAGAAAAGTAGTATGGCTAGTGGGGAAATGAAAGGGAGTCTTGTCTCTACCCAGGAGAGCTGGGAAACAATTAATAATTAATATGTTTCTACATTTGTACAGGAAATCTATTTTTAGCATATAAATAGGGTAGTCCATTTTTACACATTACAGTACAGCTAGAATATTCCAATCTCCAGTGTGACAAAATGAAATAACAAAGTTCAAACAACATATGAGTACACAAGCAGGTCTATCATCTGTTATCCTATTTATTTCTGAGGAGCTGAGATTTGCATCACCCACAGTACTAGAGTAAAAGGGCAGAAGTATAGCTGAAAAAGATTGGGGCAATTTATACATGTCTGCATGTTAGGTAGGCACCACTGTCTACCATATACTCAAAATTAGCCCTTAGAAATGACAGTGTGCAGTGATACTCAGTATCCAACAATGTCCTATCACACTTTATAGTTCATTAAAGGAATACTGCAGGGGGGGTAGGAGGAAAATGAGTTGAACTTACACGCGGCTTCTAATGGTCCCCCGCAGACATCCTGTGCCCCCCCAGCCATTCACCGATGCTCCGGCCCCGCCTGGCACAGACCATACTGGGCCTGCGCAGTACGCTCCTGGTGACATCAGCAGGAGTGAGGACATGGTAACGCAGGCGCAGTGGTTTTTTAGACTTTAACGTCTGAAATTCCAGAAGTGAACCGGAGGCGGGGCCGGAGCATCGGTGAGTGGCTGCACGGGGACAGGACGTCTGTGGAGGACCATTAGAAGCCCCAGGTAAGTTTAATTCTTTTTTCCCCGATCCCCCTACAGTATTCCTTTAAACCTCAATTTCACAAATGTTTCTACATAACTCATCTCCACAGCCCTCCCCAACGCAGTAGATGCTAAACCCCTAATATCTACAGATGGAGGTCTCCAACTTTGGAGGCAATGTGATCTCACAATCTAAGGAGGCAGCCATGATCCTCAGAGCCACTTCAAACCCCATCAAACTGCAGTGACTCTGCTACCCTCTGCACTGCATCTCGGAAATCCCTGCACCAATCTGACATCACTGAGTAACACCCTCCCATCCCAATATGTCATATGAGTAACCACACCTCTTGGATGGTGTGGCTGTAACAACCACTCCCCGTTAGCTGGCAGTGAAGAGAGGAGGTGAGAGGTGTAAGCACAGTGTGCCCTTCCAGAGTTCCCCTGGGGGACTAGACTACATAACAGCATATCAGCCAATGGAAAAATACAGAAACTCCGGCTTTAAAGGACCACTCCAGCAAAAAAATGTAAGCAGTTAAAATCTGACAGAACAGACAGGTTTTGGACAAGTCTATCTCTTCATGGAGGATTCTCAATGTTTTCTTTGTTTTCAAAAGCATTTCCTGAACAGCAGTTGCAAGGTCTAACTGACAAAATACTGTGCAAGTGAGTAAAGAGGCTGGCTGGTATCTTACTATTTTGGCTTTTAAACTTCCATTCAGGAAATGCTTTTAAAAACAAAGAAAACCTTGAGAATCCCTCATGAGAAGATGGACTAGTCCAAAACCGGTTGGTGCTTTCGTATTTTACCTGCTTACTTTTTTGCTGGAGAAGTTCTTTAGGCCGGCCACTAATGGCTTCACATAACTGATTCATTTTCTGGAATCTATGCACATTTTCAGTCAATAACTTTTAGTTTTAAGCAACAGATCATGTAATTCTGTTTTTGGGACTGATGGAAACTGTAGCTCAATAGAGAAAATGGATAAGCAGAGCATGTATGGCTTTTTAGGACATTGAACTGTAGAAAACCATGCTGATTCCACCATTAACACTCCTCTCTTGGTACTTCAGTCAACAAGTATCCCTCATTGCCCATATCCTCACTTCCCTGTAAATGGCAGGCTCTATTCTAATTACCCAGCATGCTAAAAGTTGATATCTGATTGGCTTCCGTGCAGTTTCTATTTGCTTATTTCCTAATGTCCACAGGAAACAGTTATAGAAGTTTTATAAATAGAGCCTAGACAAGTAAAACATGTCTTGTCGGTTCTCCGTTTTAAGCAGAAACAGAAACATGCACAGCAGGTAAGCTTCCTGTATAAGAGGCAGATTTATTAAAAAAAACAAAAACCAGAGGCAATACTAGAGCAGTTGCCTAAAGTAAGCAAACATTCACAGAGCTAATTAGCCTTGGCTAATAACTGGGAGGGTGTTGCTATATTCAATATCCAGCAATGTATAGCTATAGGAAGTGTGTCTGATTCTGAAACCAGGAAAATTACCATAAAAATGGGTATCCTAAATAATTTACTGCATTCTACTTTACCTGACTACAGTGCCTCTTTATAGGACAACAGTACTTTTAAATGAGACCTGAAGTGAGAGGAAAACAGAGGCTGCCATCTTCATCCCCTTATGTACACACCATGCAATTTATCACCAGATAGATGGTCCAATAGATGATTTCCAACAGGTCCGGTCTGATTAATGATGTTTTTTCCTGATCGTTTTTCCAATCACTTCTATACAAAATTGATCGGAAGTGTCTTGGAAGCATGGTGAAATCAATGTGTCCCAAATGATTGGAAATTAATTTGGACCTGTCAGGAAATGATCTATTGGAGCATCTATATGGAAAAAGCATGGTGTGTACCAAGCATTATAAACAATGCCAGCTGCCTGGCTGCTTTCCTGAGCTTTTAGCTTTAGTTATTTTTGAGTCTCACACCTGCAACAAGCATTAAACCAGAGGAGTCATACCAGAGTCAAAGCATCTGATTTGCATGCTCATTCTTTGAATCAAGATGGCAGCCTCTGTATTCCTCTCACTCCAGGTTCCCTTTAAATCTGAATCTCACAGAATAGCCCCTACTCTTGCCAACATGAAGCATATTCTACCTTTTACCCACTATTCCTTGATTTTTCTAGAATTACAGTTTGGCATCTGTAAACCTACCTGATCTCATCATGTATAATCTAGAAAAGCACAAACCCTAAACTACAGTCCTACAGCAGCAGGAGGTTAATGTTTAGGTATACAAAGTATACACATGACCTTGAAGACACACACTCACACATACAGCGTACATGTAATAAAGACGCCTGGAAAAAAGGGCGCAGGAGATTGCCGGTAGTAGAATATCAGTACATGCTATTCTACTACTTTTTTCAATAGTAAAATATTGGTAATATTTAAACATATTTTACCATGATCTAACCTAACCCTACTTTCACACCGAGCCCTCCTTCTACTGATGCCTAACCCAAATACCCTCCGGTGGTAACTAACCCTAATACCCCCCAGGGGGTGCCTAAACCTAGCAACCTCCTCGTGGTGTCTTAACCAATCACCACTCCACTCAAAGACTGCTGCAAAACGATATTTAGTGGAAAGAAGTGCGAACATTATTAATAGCTCCAATCTCCAGAAACCCCAAATTCCATCTATTGCTGCTAATCACTGCTTTTATTATTGCAGCCTAAATGTAAATTTATCAAATATACTTTGTTTTTTAATCAAAATCCCTTATCTAAAACTAATGAGGGCCCTTTCCCCACCAAACCAAAAATGATGCCAAAAGGGGGTTACCAGGTCAGCATTATCATCATTTCGGTGTCCCAGTTTCCTGCTGTAAATCCTGGGAAGGGGCATGGCAATCGCATCACTCACCTTCTTCCTTCAGGAAGGAGGCGTGACTTTTACAATCACTGACCTACCACCTAACGTATCGGCCAGTGGGGAGAATGGCTGTGTCATGTGATAGTGACACAGCAGGGAACTCCTGTAAAGTGGGGCTAGCACTGGGAATTTTGGGATGCAGCATGAGGTGTATTGGAAGCGGGGTAAAATCGGTATGGCACAAATAGAGCTGAGATGGCACTGTGTGGTTTCAGGGATCATGGCTGTAAAGCCAGATGGTTAATTCGTGTTATCCGAAATTGTAGCACCCACATAGGTGAGTATGGAGGGGGAAGGGGTGAGTTGTTTTTTGGGGGGTACGATGTTAGGTTAGCAAAAGGGAAATGAAGGAGGGGTTATTTAGAAAAAGTAACTAATGGAATAGGATAATTTTATATTTTAAGGAGGGATTAGATGTCATGTGTCCCTCAAAAGTGCTTATTAAAAAATCTGCAATTGGAGAAAAGAACAAATTCAGAAAAGACAATAAAGAAAATAAGATGTCAGAACGTTGGCCAGTTACCAGTTCTACTCACTGGCTGTGGAATGACCTGATGTTAATGCTACCCACACACAGACAGACAGTGATACCTTACTGAGCTGACCTCCTAATGACTCCATTTACAATATGTGGTTACATTGTAGCCCAGCACTATAGTATCTTTTTTTGCTGTGGAAGGTCTGCATAAGCTGCACTCCAGTATCACAGATAGTTTACAATAAACCTCATTAAGGCACAAGAATACATTTCATTACAAGAGTATATAGTAGGAGAAACATTTTAAAGCCTGGAAATATGCTACAAAGACTTCAGTAATGCTTAAAATTGATAAAGAGGTTCTAGTTATTTCTTTCTTCACAGGACTAGATGCTGTTCTTTTAAACATTCACAAGTCTATCACCTAAAATGCTCTGCATTGAAAAGCCTATTCTGTTCTATAAAGAGGGAATAGGGCAGGGTGAGGGGGCCAACAATAGTACAAAAATAGCATTGCATGGTAGAGATCCAGTAAAACGAATAACTGATGACGTTGTCAGAGAACTCAGGGGACAAATAAACTCACTTGGAATTTTAACGCACTGGATGGCAAAAATGTAAAGGGTGTGTTGACCTTCAATTTGAGAATATGAAAGTTGCCATTTCTGATCTTATTCTAAATGTTGTTGGCACAGGAATCATGTAAATCCTTTGTCTTAAAAAAAAAATCTCCAGTGATTTCCAAGTTTAAATATGCCACTCCTCCCACAGCTAAAAGTAGTAACAGTCCCATAGAATAAACATTTGGATAAACACTTTTTCATGTTAAAGATAGTGGTGATGTATTATAAAGCCTACTGTTCTGATAAGCTGGATTACCAGGCATTGGCCACCATTGGCAGTCCAGACCACACCCTCTGCTATTAGGTACTTATCAGGGACACAGCGGAGAAAGAGTGGAGAAGAACAGAAGTCCAGCACTCACATGACTTATATCTTCATCAAAAAAATGTGTTTATGCTCATCTTATCTTTAGCATATTCCTACTACTAATTACATGAGGCTGGGGTCTGATTTATGTAATCTGTAAAAATTCCAGATACTCGTTTTAACCATTTTGGAGTTACTAACCCAGAACTAGCATGAGGATCCGGTGATTCCACTCCACTCTACTGAACTTGGCCTGACCTATCTGCAAGCTTATGCTCGGCATAGACGGTTCGTTTTTCTTTATCAATCGAGCCGCTGATGGCTCGATTGATAATTTCCGACAGGTCACCGCGCGGATCGATTCCCCGCTAGATACCCGCGGGCGGACAATAGCGGAAAACGAGCGGAAGATAAGGAAGCGTCCGCGGGGACGAGCGAGAATCGATCCAGGCGCGCACGGGGACGAGTGGGGACGCGGCGGGAGTCGATCCGGCGCCTAATCGAGCCGCAGAAACGAACCGTCTATGCCCAGCATTAGGTTAGATTTGGAACAATTCTAGATTGCAATGATCAGCTTGACAACGAGACAATCACCACCTTTTCAGAATGAGACCAACATTGGGAACTATCACATTTTCTCAGTACAGGTCCACTTTAAATTGCCTTAGGTCTAGTGTATATTGGCCTGGCTGCGTTTTGTGTTTCTCCTTTACATATTAACAGGCTTATGATACTTTGCAGAGTGGATTCCTGCCATTTAACACTTTCTATGTGCTAATAAGAATGGTTATACATTAAGTGTACAGACAACCACATGACAGTCTTGTGCTAGTAATGAGACCTGTCTGTGCTGAAAACACAGACGTCATCTATACTTAAGGATCCTACTGATTGCCCCCCATCTATAAAGCTACAATTCATTATAGATCTTCTGTAAATTATGAGCGGAGACCACACCTATTCTACGTTATGTAATAACAGATGAGTAACTAGATGACTAGTGTACCACATATCTGCCTCTAGGCAAACCTTTGGTATGTGCTACTCTTGAAACTGAAGAAATATTTATAATTTAGGCCTCTTACACAGTAAGACATTGCGTTTGATGCGACGTTAAGGTCGCATAACGTGCCCCTAATGCAACGCATTGAAAGACTATAACTTGGACGTTATTCAGCCCTGCGTTTGGTGCTCAGCTTTTGTCGCACAGTGATAGAACGAAAACGGTGCATGCGTAAAAAAAGAAAGAAAGAAGAAAACATTACTGAGCATGTGCAAACAGTCTAACGCAGCTAAAAACGTGTATAACACGCAGCATGCAGCACTTTCATTTAACCTGCAGCGTTAGACACCAACGCAACGTCTGCACTGTGAATAGCCCATTGATTTTTCATTGCTGTAAGTTATTGTGCGTTACATGTTGTTGTAACGTGCAACTTTAACGTCGCACTGTGAAAGAGCCCTAAAAGCACTTTGCATGTTCATGAAATTTCTGGTCTTTGTATAGGTAAACCTGAGTACTATAATTCAGAATAAGGTTTTATTGAAGGCTGAAGGGTGCCAAAGGTTGAGCAGGCCAAAGAATCTGAAGCATCTAAGACATTAACAGTGCTATAGAGAATGTGGTCCTCATATTCACTGAGATCTGTAGATGTTCACCTCAAATTATCAGTACACTCACACCTGATGATCATATTCACTGAGATCTGTAGATGTTCACCTCAAATTATCAGTACACTCACACCTGATGATCATATTCACTGAGATCTGTAGATGTTCACCTCAAATTATCAGTACACTCACACCTGATGATCATATTCACTGAGATCTGTAGATGTTCACCTCAAGGTATCAGTCCACTCACACACCTGGTGATCATATTCACTGAAACCTGTAAATGTTTACCTCAAAGTATCAGTCCACTCACAACTGATAATCATATTTATTGATATCTATAGAGGTAGACAGAATCTGCCACTGGTGCAGAGCGAACAAGCTGGTGCTCAATACCACCAAAACTGTGGAGATGGTCATTGACTTCAGAAGGCAGAGTACCAACCCCCGCCCAATTCTCATTGACGGGGTTGAAGTTGAAGTCGTTCCCAGCGTCTGACTCCTGGGCACAACCATATCTGATGACCTGAGCTGGAAGATGAACACCATCACAACCCAAAAGAAGGCCGAGCAGAGACTCTTCTTCCTGCGTCAATTAAAGAAGTTCGGCATGGCCCAAGAACTCCTTAAATCCTTCTACTCCGCCACCATAGAGTTTGTCCTCTGCACCTCGATACTCGTATGGTACGCTGGTGCCACCGCCAGCGACAGATACAAAATTCAGAGGGTCATCAGATCAGCTGAGAAAATAATTGGGAAACCCCTCCCCCCTCTGGAGCTCATCCAAAACTCTAGGATGTGCTCTAGAGCAGCAAAGATTGCCAATGACCCATCACACCCAGGTCATCGCTTCTTCCGACGGCTCCCATTGGGTCGGAGGATCCGGGCCATCCCCACCAAGACATCAAGGCACAGAGACACATTCTTTCCCACAGCGGTGAGACTCTTGAACTCCCTATAAATCCCATGGTGCTCCCCTCACACTCGTATTTAGCCGTAGCTACACATGGTGCAAGAGTGTTTATTGTACTGTGATCATTGTTTGCTTCTTGTTTGCTTCTTGTTACTGCCTCATGGTTTTCCTTGCATTGCATATTTCTGCTGTAACTTAATGTTTGTGCACTGTCTACGTTTATGTCTCTGCTGTAACTTATTTTTGTGAGCTGCCCTGTGATGCTAAAACTAATTCCAGGCATGACCCAGTTATGCTCGGCGAAATAAATGATTCTGATGTTCATCGCAAAGTATCAGTCCACTCACAACTAATGATCATATTCACTGAGATCTGTAGATGCTCACCTCAAAGCATCAGTACACTCACAACAGATTGTCGGATTTACTGAGATCTATAAATGTTCACCTCAAAGTATCTGTCCACTCACAACTGATGATCATATTCCCCGAGATCTGTAAATGTTCACCTCAAAGTATTAGTCCACTCACAACTGATGATCATATTTCATATTCACTGAGATCTGTAGATGTTCACCTTAAAGTAGCAGTCCACTCACAGCTGATGACAAGTTTTTCCTGAACTGTCCATGGGTGAGTAAACATACTGGCAGTGGTGTAGCTAGAGATTATGGGGCCCCATAGCAAAACTTTCATGGGGCCCTCAGATGTAGGCACCCATAAGCAATGCCACCTGCCCCTACCCCATGGATATAACTGGGCAATTTATATTCTCATTCAATCAACACTGTACATAGTTCCTGGGCACTGAGACAAAGGCAGAGGGTGGAGGAACACAAGAAAGTTAATGGTGCATACATTAAGTACCACCTAGGCCCCCTCTGCTCCAGGGCCCCATAGCAGCTGCTATGGCTGCTATGGCTATTGCTACGCCCTTGCATACTGGGATTTCATGTATTCCAGGGAGAGCTCACTGCTTGATTTCAGGAGTCTGATAACATGTTTGGCAACTACAAGGCTCCCTACTGGACTTAACATTTACATGAAGAATCCAGCAAGGAGATCTTGCCAACTCTGTCCATGAGTGATAAATCACATCAGGGGCTGAATGAGCAGGTTGATATGTGCCAACAAACATCAGGGCTGAACCATCCTAATTTGCTCAAACATAACTCACTACAGCTGGCTAAACACATATAAATTTTTACCAGCAGATTTGATCACTCTAATCGAATCTGCCAGTTATCTATGATGCAACGAGCCGCATTGATCATCATTTTTATCAATTTGCTGTAGAAGGGGTAAGTTTGAATCAGTTGGTCGTGGCAGGATAGCAGTGGTAGATCTATGGCCCATAGCGCTGCACTGTATAAAACAGTGCAGCATCGCAGTTTGATAGATTCTCAATAGAATTCATGTTGAAATCTATTGAAAATCTATGTGCAGCGTATGGGGGGGATTTGATCCCTCTCTGATCAGATTCAAATCAGAGTGCGATTGATCTGTTTGCGACATTGGGTGGCTTGATCACTTTCTGATCAGATTTATATCATAGAGGGATTGATCTGTTTGCAACATTAAGTGACTATCTATACATGTATTGCATAGAGTTGTTTCACTGATTAGAGTTTAGCGCAAATAAAAAGCAGACAACAAATAATAATCCTTATCAGCATATGTTATAGTTTTACTTCCATCAGTGCATACCTGGAACTTTGAATGGAATAAACAGTTAATCAACAGTTATGAAAGTCTGGACCAAAACATCCAGTGGTTCAAAAAGAAAAGCTATTCTAGTGAAAGCTTTGCCTCTCGGTTTAATACAAGTCATGAGACCGGTCTGGGCACCTTGTGAGGAATCACATTTTATAATGCATGCAACACAGAAGCTGACCAAATTCAAACACAAGACGGCATTGTTTGCAAGGAATGGGGAAGTTTGTAGAAGTCCTGATGAAGTCTGACAATGTAATTTGTTTCTCTGACTCACAGCTAAGTTACATTCTTACCAGGACACTGTGACAAATGCCACTGCATAAACACTGACACCACCTGTGCCTTATAATACAAAAAAAACCCAATAACAAATACACAACTGTCTAAAAGCTGTTCCAAAGCAAGTTATATTATCAAACAACATTACAACGTGCATAGACAACTTTCATTTTGTTCCTGTTGTCAAACAAAATAGCTCTGGGACTAGAATGTCTGAGCATTGCACATTTTTCTGCATGTTTATACATGTTAACTTTAGATTATATTCTTTATTGAACTGTGAAAGTTTGCACTCATATGAAAGGGGGTACCTAAGAACCAAATCACTTTTGAGTATTTCTAGGAATAAAATATTAAATAATAATATAGAAATAATTCACTTGCCACTATTTGTAACCACGAAAGTGGTCTGAGAGAGGATCTAGTATCTGTTCTGTACACACAGACGAAAATACTATTAGCAACACATAATATAGCCACATCAGTAAAAATATCAACAATGTGTACTAGAACACAGAATCTATTTTGTCTATGTGCTGATAAATCGCTTATTACACCTACTAGTGAACATGATCATGCCCCCATTCATAGCAAAGACATAAACATCAAAAAGTAAAGTAAACATGACATCCAAGACACAAATATCCACTTACATATCTAGTGATGAGTCTTCTTAGCAGGCTGCAATCCATGACTGCTGCCCTGACACCTCCTGTACCTCCTTCCTCCCTGCTATTCCTTACTTTCTACATCCATACACCGGCTCCATTCAATGCTTTCCCCAGTGGCTAGATATTACAGTCAAGGGTGGCCTCCTTTTAGAGCATGTAGATACAGATAACCATTGCTTTCCTGGCTCCCAACTGATGGAGAAGATTCACATGAGCTGTATTGGTTAACAAGTGCTGCACGTCGCTTATTACATAAATTGTTCTATTCCACTTTATGAATTGATCTGCGGCTACTGGACTTCCCTTGATGATATTCCCCTGGTCCGTATCTTTGGTTTTTCCTGGTCTAGGTCTGGCGGTGTCAATGGAATCATTCAGCCTGCTCACTCCTGAGGCTTAGCAACTAGATGCTTTGATGATCAGTTCCCTCTTCGCTTCTCCCTGCTCACACACATTCATACCCCTCCCACCAACCTCATGTAATAGTACCCCTCCCAGCTCCTGATACCTCCCTCTCCTAGCCTACCTTACCACCATGCCTTCTCTCTGATCCCTCCCTGCCAGTCATTCTTCAGCAGAAGGACTCCACCCTCTTTCTTTGCTTTCCTCCCCTCCTGTCTGTTCTTGTCACTGTATTCCACCCACCTTCCTTTTACTCAATACGCCCCCCTCGCTACCACCCTCCTTTCATCAATCTCTTCTAGTGTTGGCATCCTGGGCTATTTTTATCCATTCGGGCGACTGTTTACAGCTGGCTGCCTATTGTGACACTCGGCGGGTAGCGTAGAAGCCGGTGCTGCTTCTTCTGTATACTCTGGTGTAGCAGTATGACATAAGACGTCCGTACACAGAAGCGCTACAGCGGTGCACTGAGACGGGAAGACATCAAAGGCTGTCCTGTTGCTATTTTTGGAAACAGTTGAGCTGCTGCATTGTGATTGCTCTTTTCTCGGTGCACTTGTGTCCTGACTGACAGGCGGAGAGCTGATGAGTCAGGCAGGCATGGTGCTTACTTCTGTGCCTGGCGTGTAGTCTCTGTGCAGGCTACGCCTGGATCCTGTTGCAGCCATGGGGTATAGTTACCTCATGTTTTGTCATGGAAGAAACGTGTTGCTGCAGCTTGCTTATTGTGCTTCTCTAAGGGCACGAATAAAAAAGTCAGGAGCTAGTAATGGGAGTGTAAATAAATGCCTGCAAGATGACACTAAACACTACAGAGAGATTGTATGCCAACTGGGCTGTAGCCAGAGCCGGTGCACCGGTGTGGTGACATTTTTTGCAACTTTATCAGATTTTGCAACCGGTTGCATTTATTTATAGGTATAGCTATCGGAAAGTGCAACCTAACCATTGACTTTAACCAATCTGTTGTAGAAAATGCAACCCAACCAAACCCTACTCTCACACAGAACCCTCCCCTCTTGCTCAACTAATAACCCCCCCTGGAGGGAACAATCCCCCCTCTTCCTCAACTAATACCCCCCCCCCCCTCTTGCTCAACTAATAACCCCCCTGGAGGGAACAATCCCTCTTCTAGCCCAATGGGATCTGTGATTGCAAAAAATTACAGGCGTGTTAACAGAGAGGAGCCACGCCTACACAGTCATACACTGTCCTCTATGGCAAGTTGCAAAATATGATGGGTAGCAAAATTTTTCACTACACCGGATTAAGAGGGCCCCAAGCAGAGCAATACATTTGTGGCCCCCCTCCTCAGCCACCCTGTTAAAAGGATGCTACCCCCCCTCCCCCTTCCCAGTATAGGTGACCGGATGTCCCTGCAGTATAGGTAGTTGGATATCCCCCTACTATAGTAGCCAGATGTCCTCCCAGAATAGATAGCAAGACAATCCCCCAGTATAGGTAGCCAAGTGACCCCCCACTATAGAAAGCCAGATGACCCCCAGTATATATAGCCAGCTGCCACCCCCCAGTATAGGTAGCCAGATGTCAACAGATGTATGGCCACTTTAATTCCCCAAGGCTCATTCCACCCCCACTCACTTATGTCCTCCCCTTTGGCACTTCATAACGCACTATCTCCCTCTGTCAGGCCACATATCTTTACTGACCTCCCTCCTGACACCATGATCCCTGCCTCGCTAATGCTAATTTCTTAAAGAGACTCTGTAACAACAAAAACCTCCCCTGGGGGGTACTCACCTCGGGTGGGGGAAGCCTCCGGATCCTAATGAGGCTTCCCACGCCGTCCTCTGTCCCACGGGGGTCTCGCCGCAGCCCTCCGAACAGCCGGCGACTGTGCCGACTGTCAGTTCAATATTTACCTTTGCTGGCTCCAGCGGGGGCGCTGTGGCCACTTTCGGCACGGAAATAGACGGAAATACCCGATCTCCGTCGGGTCCGCTCTACTGCGCAGGCGCCGGAAACTTGCGCCTGCGCAGTAGAGCAGACCCGACGGCGATCGGGTATTTCCGCCTACTTCGGCGCCGAGAGGCATCAGAGCGCCTGCGCAGGAGCCAGGAAGGTAAATATTGCGTCACCGCTGTACGGAGGGCTACAGCGGGACCCCCGAGGGACGCAGGACGGCGTGGGTAGCCTCATTAGGATCCTGAGGCTTCCCCCACCCAAGGTGAGTACCCCCCAGGGGCTGTTTTGTCGTTACAGTTCCTCTTTAAGTTTCGGTACCGTTCCTTCCATCACTGTTTTTACTCCCCCCCCCCCCCCCCCCCAACATCCATGCCTTCTTGGTGGTCAGTGGCAGTGCATCACTGCCTGCACACAACCCACTTTACTATAGTATGAAACCCTATAGGCCACATCCCTACTCAGTACTGAAAGGTTAAAAAGCCATTATGATTCGATCATAGTGAAATAATCTGTAAGTAACAAGTGATGCATGTATGGCCTGCTTTAGATTATGGTTTCTAATAACAAGATTGGAGAGAGGACTCGGAGGCAAAGTAGGTGGTTTTGGTGCATGGCGCTCAGCACCGGTTACCCAAACCAGGAACCCCATAGCAGCAATGATATGCTGCGCGGAGCGCGTAAGAGCAGCAATGATATGCTGCGCGGGGGGCGCGTAAGGGAAATTCGGGGCTCCGGTGATCGCCATACCCCAAATTACACCTCCCTCAGAGTTGCGACGACTGGGAGGGGGAATAGTATGTATCGCCGCCGGGGAGTTTATTGGCAGCAGGAAGAGCCGTTATTCGGCGCTCTCGACGCCCAACTCACCTACGACACACTATGATTTTCTAAGCGTTTTTAGCCATCAGAGCTTTCTGAGAGCTTTTAAAAAAATGCTCAAATTGACTTACATTAAAATCATGGTAAGTTGCGATCACGGTAAAATCACAATCGCGGTAAAATCGCTCAGAAAAGTGCTTATAGTTTGAGCCCTTATGCAGAGAAGGGGAGAAACGGTGAGCAGAGAAATGCTAAAAGAGAGGGAAGAAGGTATTTACCTCACTAGGATTGCACTTTTATTTAGCTTTCCTGTATGACTCAAGAAGACACAAACACCCAGCACTAGGGGAAGACGGAAACAAAGGTGAATGAGGGAGGGCTGGTGTACACCAAGAGCGATTTGAAAAGCACTTGGCTAATGTTACCCTATGAGGGCGTTCCCACAGCAGCGTTGTGATTTTTTTCAGAATCGCAAACACGCTGCATGAAGCATTTTTTGAGCAATTCATTCAAAAATCACTTTGAAAATTGCTTCACAAAATCGCACTCGCAAATTGCTAGCAATTACTATTGCGATTTTGGTGTGCACTAGCCCAGAGAGAGGAGGAGTGGAGAGAAATTGAGAGTAGCCTGAGATGGAGCAGAGAGCTTATCTGAATTGCAGTCCCACATCACACAGAGGATACTTGCCTTTAATAGGACTACTGTCACTGCCTGTCTCTCGCACAAGTCAGAAAGCAGCCCTTCTGGAGTCTAGGGACTGTCAAAAACGTTTCAACTTGTTTAACACCTTATCCACACATGCAGTCATAACAATGGTGAGAGACCAGACAGATTTTTTTTCCCCACAGACCCTCCAGGCAGGTACAGATTAACCAGCAAGCTCATGGTGAACCAGAACTCAATGGAGTGTGTGAGGGGCTACAATGGTCCTGAAAGCCCCCTTACTAAAATGCTAAGAAAAACAAAAGTTTGCTTTCTTAAAGCAGAAAGAATTTGCGATAATTCAGGTTGGAGTGAGCTTGAGATGTCTCCCAGTGCATCACTGCTGAATATATGCAAATTAACCATTGTTACCCTTAGAAGCTAAACACACCTCCAGTTAGTAAGGGGGCTTTTAGGACCATTGTAGCCCCTCACACACTTTAATGAGTTCTAGTTCACCATGAGCTTGCTGGTTAGTCTGTACCTCTCTGGGCTCGTTTCCACTGTTGCGACGCGATTTCGGCCGCATTCCGACGCTTGTAAAAACGCATGCGGATGCGTTTCCGCATGCGTTTTTACCCGCGATTTCGCGTGCGATTTCGCATGGCAGGGTGCCATGCGAAATTAACCATGACACTGCCAGGGCAAAATAACATTGAAAAGGTGCGAAATCGCCCGCGAATTCGCGGGTAAAAACGCATGTAAAAACGCATGCGTTTTTACTATTAAATACATTAGCGGCGATTCGCCCGCATTCCTGAGGCACGCGAATCTGCACGACCCTGTCGTGCAGATTTTCCCCGCACAGAAAAACGCCGCCGCCGCCGCACACGTGGAAACAACCCCATACAGTAACATTAAGTATGCGAATCCGCATGCAGTGCCCGCATGCGGATTCGCTACAGTGGAAACGAGCCCTTAGTGTTACAAGCCCTACTCCATAGAGCCAAATAAATCCATGCACTGATGAGGATCAAACAATCCGAAACACGTCATTGGCTATCATTCATAAAGCATTTCCGCATGCGGAAATGCTGAAAACAGCCGACTTTACCGAGCACATAGCAAAATCTCCATTCATAAAGGCTCTTTCCGCATGAAAAGCTGACATTACCGAGCAGAGCGATAAATCACCGCCTTGTGCGGTGATTAAAAAAAACCCATTTTTTTCATGGGAAAATCTAACGGTTTATTGTACCATGTGTGGGTACCATAAGAAACCCTGTAATTCATGAGGTCTTTTTTCACTTCTGAGGGACAAACTGGAGCCAATGTATTTATTAAAGCGGATGTGAACTGTCCTCTCTGCTCTAAAAGATACACAACAGCATAATGACCTTAAAGAAAAACATTTCTTTGTTACAGCTGATACAAATCCTGTACTAAATCCGCAGTGTGTTTACTTCCTGCTTTCCTGGAAGTAGACATATCGTTAACAGCTTGTGTTTACAAATTAACTGCTCTGCCGTGGCATGCGGAGATTCCTGAGATGGCACAGCTGAGAGATCAAATTACACTGGTGATTAATCACAGATGGGGTAATTATACAGGCTAAACTCTCTCAATGCATACAGGCTGCATTTCTCTCTGTTTCCTTCTGTCCTGTGCAAGAGTTCAGGTCTACAATGGATAAGCTGTGTGTTTTACCTTGGACCAGGCATGCAGGCTGAAGTCTAAAGTTAGCCTCATCCTTTGCTGATTGTGGTGAAATTGGTGCATTTGTTGCTGCTTGCTTGACTGCTGTGGGTAGTGAAACTGGAAGGTTTAGCAGGGACATAGGAATAGTGGAGATGCCGCCGCGGAGACAAGCGGCATGGCGGCCATCTCCGCGTTTCAGTCGGCGGCCTCTGCCGCGCGGTTAGATGCTCAAGTTATGCCTGGTCCTTCCATTGCTCACAGGTTAAGGGCTACGCGCGCGCGAGCAGAACGACAGGACCTTTATGCAGCAAAGAGGGGGGTCAGCTGATCTTGCGGTCAGCTGACTCCAGCTGGCATCCGGATTGGCTGGGGAATTGGGGCGGCGCTATGGAGCTTGTTGGGTATATATAGAGCAGGCCTGTCAGTAGCTCCACGTCTGCTGTTGCGTATGCTATATTGTGTTAGCTCTCAGACCCCAGTCAGTTCCCAAAGTGTGTTAGAACCAGCCGGAGCTGGGAATTCACACTTAGCTAGATTCTGTTGATAGCTTTAAAGTACTAGTGCATTGTTTATTTGTTATGACCTATTGCTTCCTTTGACTATTCTTCCGTTTGGCGATTCTGTACCTCAGTCTACCTGATTCACGTTGCCGACCCTGCCTGTCCCGGACGTTGAATCAGTCTTCTGATTCTGTACTTTGTCTGCCCGCTCGTTGTCAACTCTGCCTGTCTGACCACTCTACGCGCACTGGTGGGCCCTGCCACTAGCGAAGGAAATCAGTTTCCTGCACCAATCTCCTAGGTGTAGGATACTGCCTTGTAGTCGGGATACTTGCTCCTCAGGTATCCTAGGTTGCAGTACTGTCTGTCTTACTCTATCCTCGGCTGCAGTACTATCTGTGTCACTTGCCATTGGGCTGCAGTACTATCTGTGTCACTTGTCATTAGGCTGCAGTACTATCTGTATCACTTGCCATTAGGCTGCAGTACTATCTGTGACACTTGCTATCAGGCTGCAGTACTGTCTGTCTCACTTTAGCTTAGGCTACTGTATGCCTGAATTATACGGGGCTTCAGCACCAATTGTATCAACTACTCCTAGGCTGCAAAACAGTCAGCTCCATCTGTTCTCCAGAGGAGCCTGAGTTCAGCACTACTGTGGTTCTCTCCTTATACTGTGCACCAAAACACTACCGGGCTGCAGTACACTCTGAATCACTTGCGCCACAGGTGATC
The DNA here is from genome assembly GCF_040937935.1 of Hyperolius riggenbachi. Taxonomy (NCBI): domain Eukaryota; kingdom Metazoa; phylum Chordata; class Amphibia; order Anura; family Hyperoliidae; genus Hyperolius; species Hyperolius riggenbachi. The sequence goes on along the minus strand of NC_090647.1, from coordinate 211,921,496 downwards.
AGTTATTCAGCATTATTGTATTATACACATTAGCCCTCTTGCCTGCAGTACTGTCTGACTCACCCCGGCATTAGGTGAGCATCAGCTGCAGGCTGAGTCACCCGCTCCTCGGGTAGGCCTCTCATCTGAATTACTGTTACACCCAAACACGATCCTCCACTGGTTGTCACGTGTCAGGCTATACTAGTATTATTGGTGATTCTGCAGATCACCATATAATCAGGTATAGCATCTGTATTATTGGTGATACTGCAGATCACCAATAATCAGAGCTCTCTGTGTGCTGACACCGATCGTTACACTTGCTGATATTGGCACAGGCTTTAGATGAACATCTTCGAGGCATGTCCTTGTTCTGATGCAATTTCTTGTCCATCTTGGGCTTGATCCACAAAGCGGTGCTAACTGTTAGGACGCCTGTGAAAACCCCCTTAGCACGTCTAAACGAGCAAAACTTTATGCGCGTAAAACTTTACGCACGCACTGCACAGAGCGCAGGGAGCTCCGCGCGAAGTGCCCATTAAAGCCTATGGGACTTAGCGAGCGCATAGGACTTTGCGCGCGGTACTTAGTGCGCGATCTGATTTAGAAATCCGGTGCTAACCTACTTAGCACCCTGGTTAGCACGTCTAAAGACTTTAGACATGCTAAGTAGGGTAGCACCGCTTTGTGAATCAAGCCCCTTGTGCTATGGTACACAATCAGCCCTTGTAGCATGGATCTGGTGACATAAGGCCCTTGGTAGAATCTTGCCAAAAATGAGACCATCCTCAAATCAGCGAGAGAAGGCACTTGTCTTCAAAAATAAATAAATAACGTAAAGCAATTAATTATTTAAAATGCTATTTTTATACTAATTATATATCTTGTCTTTTAAAATGTAATCTACACATCATTATTTCTCTTTTATTACCTCAATTGTTGGAACCCATAGTGGATAAGTTCTACTTTGGGCCAAGTCTGCCTGCTGCGGTGCTGGAGATCTACATTATGGGGAAAATTAGACCAAGGGGGTTGTTCCCGCAGAGAACAAAAACAAAAAAGGAGGACAATAGGAGGTACAGCTGAGCAACTCATACCAGAGTCACCCCCCCCCCCCCCCCCCCCTACAAACTGTACTGCGTTTATTATTTTAATGTTTAATTTAATGTTTTTTAAAATGTTTAAAATGTATTTAATATTGTAATGTTTCTGTTTGAAGAAGAGAAATAGCAGAACAAGGTTATCAGCAACCTCACAGTATTACTGGAGGAAACACATGTATTTGAATTATCAGGCAGAAGGCCATTGGAGAGGTCTTCTGAAAGGAAAGATTAATAAATTAAAGTGATAGATTTAGCGCTCTGTATTTATATATATATGTGTGTGAGTGAGTGAGTGAGTGAGTGAGTGTGAGAGTGAGAGTGTGAGTGTGAGTGTGAGAGTGAGAGTGAGAGTGAGTGTGTGTGTGTGTGTGTGTTGGTGGTGGTGGTGGGGGGGGGGGGGGGGGGGCATAGGTGGTTTGTGAAGATACGGCTGGCACAATGAGTAAGACATGGCAGACATGACGGATGGCTTGCACACTGGGAAGCCTTATTACAGCTTTGTTGTGCTGCTGCTTTACGAGCCAATCCCTCAGCTCCTACCACAAGTTGTCATATAAAAACGCAATGTAAATAAATACTTTAATTATTTTTTAATCAAATAGCATGACAAAACCCACAATCAATGCCACACTGTAACTGGAGGTGAGAATGTATTTATCTTATAAAATGTAACGTAAAGAACTATTTTACTTTTATTCCGTTATTATAATTAAATAATGTTTTGGTACACATAAAAACTGTTTCTAAAGGGGCCCATGCATTCAGCCGATTTTCAGCCGATCGATTGAAATCGATTGACCAATTTTGCGGCCAATTTTGATCGATTTCGATTGATTCCAATAGATCTGACATGTTGGAAAAATTTGGCTTATCTCTGGAGATAGCTTATCAATTTGCATTGGACTTAATGGAAATCTGATGGCAACAAAATGCCATCAGATCGATTTTCAATAGATTTCATACTGAAATCTATTGGAAATCTGTTCCTAGTAAAAAATGTTTTTAAACACATCAGATAGATCAGAAAATCTACTGATGATCTATTTGCTGCTAATCTAACGAGTGTATAGCTACCTATACTGGGGGCAACTCATACTTGATTTATACGTGGAGTATAAAACTCTCTCTAAAGGTGGTCATACACTCGTTAGATTAGCAGCAGAAAGATCATCAGATAGATTTTCTGATCTATCTGATGTGTTTAGGAACATTTTTTACTAGGAACAGATTTCCAATAGATTTTAGTATAAAATCTATTGAAAATCGATCTGATGGCATTTTTTTGCCATCAGATTTCCATTAGGTCCAATGCAAACTGATAAGCCATCTCAACAGATCGACCTAGATTTTCCAGCATGTCAGATCGATTGAAATCGATCAAAATCGATTGATCGGCCAATCAATTTGTGATCGATCGATCGGCCGCTAATCGGCTGAGTGTATGGGCCCCTTAAGATTCACTCCTAATTCGACTGCGTGCTAAGCCTAATTGGGCTCCATTTGGGCAGTACAGGTAAAATGATTAGCTACAATAAAGAAAGCATACAGTGGGTTGCAAAAGTATTCGCCCCCCTTGAAGTTTTCCACATTTTGTCATATTACTGCCACAAACATGAATCAATTTTATTGGAATTCCACATGAAAGACCAACACAAAGTGGTGTACACATGAGAAGTGGAACGAAAATCCTACATGATTCCAAACATTTTTTACAAATAAATAACTGCAAAGTGGTCTGTGCATAATTATTCGGCCCCCTTTGATCTGAGTGCAGTCAGTTGCCTATAGACATTGCCTGATGAGTGCTAATGACTAAATAGAGTGCACCTGTGTGTAATCTAATGTCAATACAAATACAGCTGCTCTGTGAGGGCCTCAGAGGTTGTCTAAGAGAATATTGGGAGCAACAATACCGGGAAGTCCAAAGAACACACAAGACAGGTCCAAGACAGGTCAGGGATAAAGTTATTGAGAAATTTAAAGCAGGCTTAGGCTACAAAAAGATTTCCAAAGCCTTGAACATCCCACGGAGCACTGTTCAAGCGATCATTCAGAAATAGAAGGAGTATGGCACAACTGTAAACCTACCAAGACAAGGCCATCCACCTAAACTCACAGGCCGAACAAGGAGAGCGCTGATCAGAAATGCAGTCAAGAGGCCCATGGTGACTCTGGACGAGCTGCAGATATCTACAGCTCAGGTGGGAGACTCTGTCCATAGGACAACTATTAGTCATGCACTGTACAAAGTTGGCCTTTATGGAAGAGTGGCAAGAAGAAAGGCATTGTTAACAGAAAGCATAAGAAGTCCCGTTTGCAGTTTGCCAGAAGCCATGTGGGGGACACAGCAACCATGTGGAAGAAGGTGCTCTGGTCAGATGAGACCAAAATGGAACTTTTTGGCCAAGATGCAAAACGCTATGTGTGGCAGAAAATTAACACTGCACATCACTCTGAACACACCATCCCCACTGTCAAATGTGGTGGCAGCATCATGCTCGGGGGGTGCATCTCTTCAGCAGGGAAAGGGAAGCTGGTCAGAGTTGATGGGAAGATGGATGGAGCCAAATATAGGGCAAACTTGGAAGAAAACCTCTTGGAGACTGCAAAAGACTTGAGACTGGGGCGGAGGTTCACCTTCCAACAGGACAATGACCCTAAACATAAAGCCAGGGCAACAATGGAATGGTTTAAAACAAAACATATCTATGTGTTAGAATGGCCCAGTCAAAGTCCAGATCTAAATCCAATCGAGAATCTGTGGCAAGATCTGAAAACTGCTCTTCACAAACGCTGTCCATCCTAGTCTGACTGAGCTAGAGCTGTTTTACAAAGAAGAATGGACAAGGATTTCAGTCTCTAGATGTGCAAAGCTGGTAGAGACATACCCTAAAAGACTGGCAGCTGTAATTGCGGCAAAAGGTGGTTCTACAAAGTATTGACTCAGGGGGCCGAATAATTATGCACACCCCACTTTGCAGTTATTTATTTGTAAAAAATGTTTGGAATGATGTATGATTTTCAAACACTTCTCATATGTACACCACTTTGTATTGGTCTTTCACGTGGAATTCCAATAAAATTGATGCATGTTTGTGGCAGTAATGTGACAAAATGTGGAAAACTTCAAGGGGGCCGAATACTTTTGCAACCCACTGTATTTATAACTTTATGCTTGTTAAAGAGTACACACTTCAGTGAGGAGGCACTGAGCTAAGCTTTGCATGTGTACCTACCAAAAGCTGCAACAATAGCAGTCATTTGTGTAAGGTTCACAAGAAACCTGAGCACATGCATTGCTTCATACTGCTCTCTTGTGTTGGAAAAGAAGAACATCGTGGAATGAGTTAGATGTATATTTTTCCTCCCAAACTGAAGTAAGTTTCTGACTTTATTACTGTACTTGTATACAGAGCAAAATGCGATCTCTCTCTCTCCAATCCCTCCTTCAATGTGCACCTTGAAATAACCTAGAAAACAAAAGAAACATAGTGTAACATAGTTCCTCATGAGGTGTCACGCTTCAGGAGGCATCCAGCCCATCCCCCTCGCTCCTGGCCACCGCTGGATTTGTGCGTCTGCTTCCTGCAACAGGACAGGCTCACTGGGTCCCCCTTGCCTGTACTGCTTGTAGACCTCAGATCCGCATGCGCCGCCACGGCTCCTATAGCAGCTGCAGCTACAAGCACAACAGGCGAGAGGGACCCGGTAAGCCTGACCTGCTGCAGGAGGCGGCCACCGCTTGCTTCAAGAAGGTTAGTGGCGGCCGGGGAGGGAGGGAGGGGAGCCAGGGGAAGCTATCTCGCTAACCCATACTAGCTACCTATACTAGGGGCAATATACTAGCTACCTATACTGGGGGCAACTATACTAGCTATCTATACTGGGGGCAACTATAAAAACTACCTATACTGGGGGAAACTATACTAGCTACCTATACTGGGGGCAACTATACTAGCTACCTACACTGGGAGCAACTATACTACTTATACTGAGGGCAACTATACTAATTACCTATACTGGGGCAACTATACTACCTTTATTTGGGGCAACTATACTACCTATACTGGGGGTAACTATACTAGCTAACTATACTGGGACAACTATACTACCTATACCAGGGGCAACTATACTAACTACCTATTCTGGGGACAACTATACTAACTACATTGGCTTGCAAAAGTATTCGGACCCCTTGAAGTTTTCCACATTTTGTCATATTACTGCCACAAACATGAATCAATTTTATTGGAATTCCACATGAAAGACCAATACAAAGTGGTGTACATGTGAAAAGTGGAACAAAAATCATACATATTTCCAAACATTTTTTTTAAATAAATAACTGCAAAGTGGGGTGTGCATAATTATTCAGCCCCCTGAGTCAATACTGTGTAGAACCACCTTTTGCTGCAATTACAGCTGCCAGTCTTTAGGGTATGTCTCTACCAGCTTTGCACATCTAGAGACTGAAATCCTTGTCCATTCTTCTTTGTAAAACAGCTCCAGCTCAGTCAGATTAGGATGGACAGCGTTTGTGAACAGCAATTTTCAGATTTTGCCACAGATTCTCGATTGGATTTAGATCTGGACTTTGACTGAGCCATTCTAACACATGGATGTGTGTGCTATGTGACGCCCGACCCAGGAAGCGACCACCGTGGTGTCCCCTGTGCCTCCGCATCCTTCCTCTCACTACAACCGGCCAAGCGTTATTCTGTCCGCTATGAGAGAACGCCTACATTGCGGATATCCAAGAGGACTTTGTTTGCTACAAACCTCCTGAGTGACCGAGCGGATACCTTACACACGCCAGTAGCGGTTGAGCGCCCAATTCTACGGCATCCCGCCGTAAAGGATCCTAGCAGAAGGTGTACCCAAGGATACGTGAGTGTATCATTACATGGAATTAAGGCCAGCATAGTGATTGAGGTTAGTCCCAATTCTAGGGACTGTAATGGATGCGTAAATGCATAAGGCATAGAGGCTTGTCATACTGATGCAAACGGGTGTGACTGAGGTGATATCTTGCTCACTGGATTTCTGGTTGTCACAATTGAAGTTCACCTAATCTATGGGCCCGAAGTTATTTCTGTGTACACAAATTGGTTCTAAGGAAATAGGAGTGCACTCCAATTGGGACTGATATGGCCATATATACTAGGTGCTTCTAATATGTTTTTAGGGGGGAATTTTATGAGGATTGTATGTATGTCTATTTGCTACTGAATTATGAATAATTAATAAAGCCTTTATATTATATTATATATTACTCTGGGCTCCCCAAATCCATTGTTGTTCTACAACTATACTAACTACCTATACTCGGAGAAACTATACTATCTACGTACTCTGGGGGCAACTATACTAACTACCTATACTGGAGCAACTATACTACCTATATTGGGGGCAACTATACTAGAGCAACTATACTGGCTACCTATACAGGTATACAGGGGGCCACAATATAAGCAAGATTGCCTTGGGAAACAAAAAGTCTAGAACTGGCCCTGGTTTCAATAGTTTATATCACACCACTGTGCACCAATATGTCCCAAGGAAATAGACCAATGAAGTCCATTGACAAACCCCTTAACCAGCAGACACCCAGGTATCACAGCCTCACACCCTTTGGTATTTCTGCCTAAATCACAGACAGCCAACAAGTGTGTTACAGCTGTGTTCACCACCACATAGAAATGACACTCCTCCTCCACATATAACGATGGCTGCTCTCACCCTCTGCTCTGCTATCCAGATAATAAGAGAATTAACAGCGCTCAATGTTTCCACCATTCATATCCACCTCTCCAATCCTTTCATGGCTTTTCAATCCTGCATCAACTGCTATCAAACTGAGGAGCTCACCATAGTATAAAAATGTTTTATTCAAAAGCCATAAAAAAGTAGTGCATTAAAATACAAGCATTTAAGGACAAGTAGGCTCCCAGTATACCGATAGAGGTGTCGCGAACCCGCGGATTTTGGTTCGCAAACCGCGAACGCGAATTTCCGCAAAAGTTTACGAACCGGCGAACATCGCGAACCGCAATAGACTTCAATGGGCAGGCGAACTTTCAAAACTACAAACACTAATTCTGGCCACAAAAGTGATGGAAAAGCTTTTTCAAGGGGTCTCACACTTGGGGGGGGGGGGGGGGGGGTAGGGGGGTTTGGGGGCATGGCGGAGTGGTATATGCGCCAAAAGTCCCAGGGAAAATTACAGATTTGATGCACAGCAGGGTTATAATCCCTAAAGGGCAGAAATCACATTGCATTCCTAAATTAAATTGGGGGCCTAAAGTGCTTGAAAACATCTTGCATGTGTATACATGGTCAATCAAGGAGTGTAATTAGTGTACTGCTTCACGCTCACGCTGACAGATCAAACTCACTGTGTAACGAACCGCAAACAGCTGTTTGTGTAATGATGGCCGTGCTGGACTGGTGCGCACCATGGCGAGAGTGCAGGCGATGGCGGGTTTTAAGCCCATATGGTCGGGCTGAGGTAGCTCAATGACAGAACAACAGTGACTGAGTGCCCAGCTGATTGAATTTAGTCTGTCCACAATGAAGCAATGACCTTATTATCTTCGTGGGTCAGGTGTACCCCCCAACACACTCATATAGCCGCTCAGTGTTTCATTGTGATACGCAAGCCCCTTCACCGTGGCAAGGTAACGATCACGAAGGGGAATTGACACATGTACATGCCTTTTGTTTTGTTGTTGCAGCCACAGTGCAGCCAGAAAAATAAGGCAGGCAGGTACACGCACCAGAAAAATTATCAAAGCGGCCACTGCTAGCAACGGCCTTAAAAATTCAGGAATCCACCTGGAGTCCTGGACCCTGTTGGTGGTGGCGGAGAAGGCAGTCAAGCGGCTTGCAGGCAGAGATGCTGTGTGGGGACCAACTTAGTCTTGGGGCAGGCAGTCACACTGCATGCAGGCAGAGATGCTGTGTGTGGGGACTGACTTAGTCTTCGGGCAGGCCTGACCGTGCTTTGCAGACCAGGCATCCGTGGTCAGATGGACCCTTGACCCAACGCTGTGTGCCAGAGATGACACCACTTGCCTTTCAACATCACGGTACAGTTTGGGTATCGCCTTTTTTGAGAAATAATTGCGGCCTGGTATCTTCCACTGCGGTGTGTGGCTTTGCTTTTGTGTGCTGCTTTTCCTCAGGTGGTCATCCCATTGCAGTTTTAGCTTTTTCATCATGTGCTTCATAAGGTAGTTGTCCCTACGCGGGTCTTGGTCTTTCCACGACTCAATTTTCAGTGGCAGAGAGTACAGATGGCATTGATTTCATCTGAGGCAGACACACACAAAAATTCCCACACCACTGAGCCCTGGGATGATGGCACTTTGGTGATGGCTGCAGACGGAGTGTTAAGTGGGATACCAGAATCAGAGCAGGGGGAGGAAGATATGTCACGCTTCCATGCGGAAGCTGAGGTGTTCTGTGTTAAATAGTCAACTATGTCCTGACAATCTTGGGGGTTGATGGCACGTGCCTTCTTCTGAACACCGTACTTTGGTCAAGGGGCCACACGAAATCACGACAGCACGACCTCGAACAGAACTGCCGGGTGGCCTGCCTCTGGCTCTGCCTCTTGTTTTGTCCATATTAGGGGGGATGAAGTGAAAGGTATGCACTGACTTGACTAATACAATGTGCAGTCACACAGGTTCAGTAAAAGGTATGCAGTGACTGCTATATAAAACAGCGTGCGGTCACACAGATGCAGTGAAAGGTATGCAGTGACCGGTATACAAAACAGCGTGCGGTCACACAGATGCAGTGAAATGTATGCAGTGACTGCTATATAAAACAGCGTGCGGTCACACAGATGCAGTGAAATGCATGCAGTGACTGGTATATAAAACAGCGTGCGGTCACACAGGTGCAGTGAAAGGTCTGCAGTGACTGGTATTATAACACAATGTGCAGCAGTCACACTAGGCACTGAATGTGCTGGGCCTGGCACAGTATAGCAATTGGCAAGAACCAGCTGCGACAGACAGGGCTGTAAATGCAGTGTCAGTGGGCCACACACAAAAAAAAACACCATATCACCATTCACCAGAACATTCGCTCTCAAAAGAGCTGTTTTCCGTGGTGCTTTTCAGCGACAAATATCAGCAAGGAGCAAGCTAACAAGAGCCTAACTAAGATTTCCCTATCTCTGCAGCAACCTCTCTCCCTTCTCTCACTAAAAAAGCAGCACACAGAGTGAGAACATGGCAGATGCTGCTGCCTTATACAGTACAAGGGGGGGGGGCTCCAGGAGGGAGTGTGGCCTGATTGGCTGCCATGTGTCTGCTAACTGTGATGTAGAGGGTCAAAGTTAAGCCCAATGATGTAGTAGAGGGGGAGGGTTGAACCCGCGTAAAAATCGCAATTCGATGTGAACCCGAACCCGCGTTGTTTGCGCCAATAAGTTTGCATGCGAACCGTTCGGGACATCTCTATATGCCGATTGCTTCCGTCCCGAGGATCTGCTCAATGCATTTTCTAAGAGAGTACTCATCAGGGGCGTCTTGTATCCCAGAGACTACCAAATGACAAATGCATCAATCCTGCGGACCCCTCTTCACAAGTGACAAATAGAGCAACTAGAAGGTTTGAAGTGACAAATGCAGCATCTATTTGTTCCCAGACAACACGTGTGTTTCTTTATGTCTATACTGGCCGTTTTCTCTGGAGTTATTTTACTGTTAAAAGAGAAGATGAAAAACAAGAGCCAAACTCCATTCCAGGGTTTTTAGGTTCTCTGCTGTTACTGCCCTAATTACTCATTATAGCAGTAAGCCAGGTCCAAAAGTAAATTACCTTCAGTACAGCCCACTGGCAGCAAATTTGCTACAGTCATGTCCCCTCATAAAAAGAATTGGAAATACTGGTCACATGAACTTTTCCTTCTTATTTAAAGGGGAACTGAAGAGAGAGGTATATGGAGGCTGCCATGTTTATTTCCTTTTAAGCAATACCAGTTGCCTGGCAGCCCTGCTGATCCTCTGCCTCTAATACTATTAGCCCTAGCCCATGAACAAGCATGCAGCAGATCAGGTGTTTCAGACTTTAACCCTCCTTTAATTATTTCCGCCAGGAGGCAGCGCAGCAGTTATTTATTTATTTTTTTTAAACCATGTAGCGAGCCTTTTTTTTAAAATCATGTAGCGAGCCTTCGGCGATCTCCGATCAGGAAATCCCGTTCAAAGAACGGGATTTCCTGGAGGGCTTCCCCGTCGCCATGGCGACGGGGCGGGATGACGTCACCGACGTTGTGACGTCATTAGGAGTCCGATCCACCCCTCGGCGCTGCCTGGCACTGATTGGCCAGGCAGCGCACGGGGTCTGGGGGGGGGGGCACGCGGCGCGATGGATACCGGCGATCGAGCGCGGGGCGGCGGCGATCGGTGTGCTGACGCAGCTAGCAAAGTGCTAGCTGCGTACAGAAAAAAAAAATTAAGTAAATCGGCCCAGCAGGGCCTGAGAAAACCTTCTGCGCGGCTTACCCCGAACTACGTTCGGGGTTACCGCCAGGAAGGTTAAAGTCAGATCTGACAAGACTAGCTGCATGCTTGTTTCTGGTGTTATTCAGATACTACTGCAGAGAAATAGACCAGCAGGGCTGCCAGGCAACTGGTATTGATTAAAAGGAAATAAATATGGCAGCCTCCATATACCTCTTACTTCAGTTCCCCTTTAACCTACATCCATGGTTTGTTGAATCAGTGCTATAGGAAGGATGACTGTGAGGCTGGGCATGCTCTTAAACTATTTGCATAGCGGCCTCTCACTGCATGGTTATTATACTTGGTGGATTTGTCTGCTACCTACTTTAAAGGCTGTGTGTAATAGTGATTAATAGCACCCAACTGTCCCTCTTTCGGAGGGACAGTCCCTCTTTCGGAGCCCTGCCCTTCTGTCCCTCTTTCCTACTCATTTGTCCCTCTTTCAGGATTTTGTCCCTCTTTCTATGTAAATATATGTATTTTTCTACCAAAAAATGTGTTTGATTGACTTTAAACTTTATTGCCATCCTTTAAAGTGATATATTACTAATTTTAAAATGTTAATATGAAGGAAAATGGACCAGGATAGAAAGGACCAGTGTGGCTTGAATTATAAAACAACATATTTTTTTTATGAAATCTTTATGGCATGCGTGACTAGTAGTGTGATGGGGCGTGGTCAGGGGTGTGGCAGGGGCATGGCTTAAGTGTCCCGGAGGTATGGTGAATCATTTTAGTAAACAGAGTTTAGAGAGCATTGCAAATCAAATCCTCCTATGAAAACAGCACCGGGATTAACATATTTTCCCCAGAGCAGAACAATGACTATTTCTATGCGAGCCTGCAGCAGGCTTATTTCTGGTTAGAGATCACAGTCATATTTGAGTAACAATACATTTACACCAATACATGAAGGAGCCATAATGAAATGAAAATAATTAAAAAAATTAAAAACTCATGTCAGGCTGTTGCTACCCCAAATGCTTCTGTATAGCAGTATACAGAATAATCTCATAACATGTCAAAGTTCCTATACATATCAGTTGCTGTCAGTTATAACTGAAAGGACTTCAATTATAACTGTCAGCAACTGATATATAACTGCCAGCAACTGATATATTTCAGTTCTGACAAATTATTGTCAGAACTGGAAGGAATTGTTGTAAGAAGAAACTGGTGAGCGTCTGAGAGGAACTGATGGTGAGGTAAGCATGTCGTATTCATTTGCAGGTAAATCATGTGTTTATTTTACTTTAAAAAGGAACTTTAGTGAAGAGGGGAAAAATAAACCAACACATTTCAAAATGAGAAGTTAAAAAATAGAAGAGAGTTAAAAAAATGATTGCTATCCGCCATGTAATTTGTTCATGTTGTTTGATCCACAATGAGCCTGCACATCTTACTAGTGGAAGACAAAAAAAAATGAGTGCCAATTGCCATTATTTATAACAACACCCGCTAACATTGTGATAGGCAAAAAGGTTTTTTTTTTTTTTTTTTTATAGATATACATATTCACAGAGGGAGATATTGGTTGCTTGGCTGTTTAACCACTTGAGGACCTAGGGCTTTACCCCCCTTAAGGACCGGCCACTTTTTTTCCATTCAGACCACTGCAGCTTTCACGGTTTATTGCTCGCTCATACAACCTACCACCTAAATGAATTTTGGCTCCTTTTCTTGTCACTAATAAAGCTTTCTTTTGATGCTATTTGATTGCTCCTGCGATTTTTACTTTTTATTATATTCATCAAAAAAGACATGAATTTTGGCAAAAAAATGATTTTTTTTAACTTTCTGTGCTGACAGTTTTCAAATAAAGTAAAATTTCTGTATACATGCAGCGCGAAAAATGTGGACAAACATGTTTTTGATAAAAAAAAAACCATTCAGTGTATATTTATTGGTTTGGGTAAAAGTTATAGCGTTTACAAACTATGGTGCCAAAAGTGAATTTTCCCATTTTCAAGCATCTCTGACTTTTCTGACCCCCTGTCATGTTTCATGAGGGGCTAGAATTCCAGGATAGTATAAATACCCCCCAAATGACCCCATTTTGGAAAGAAGACATCCCAAAGTATTCACTGAGAGGCATAGTGAGTTCATAGAAGATATTATTTTTTGTCACAAGTAAGCGGAAAATGACACTTTGTGAGGAAAAAAAAAAAAAAAAGTTTCCATTTCTTCTAACTTGCGACAAAAAAAAATGAAATCTGCCACGGACTCACCATGCCCCTCTCTGAATACCTTGAAGGGTCTACTTTCCAAAATGGGATCATTTGTGGGGTGTGTTTACTGTCCTGACATTTTGGGGGGTGCTAAATTGTAAGCACCCCTGTAAAGCCTAAAGGTGCTCATTGGACTTTGGACCCCTTAGCGCAGTTAGGCTGCAAAAAAGTGCCACACATGTGGTATTGCCGTACTCAGGAGAAGTAGTATAATGTGTTTTGGGGTGTATTTTTACACATACCCATGCTGGGTGGGAGAAATATCTCTGTAAATGACAATTTGTTAATTTTTTTTACACACAATTGTCCATTTACAGAGATATTTCTCCCACTCAGCATGGGTATGTGTAAAAATACACCACAAAACACATTATACTACTTCTCCTGAGTACGGCGATACCACATGTGTGGCACTTTTTTGCACCCTAACTGCGCTAAAGGGCCCAAAGTCCAATGAGTACCTTTAGGATTTCACAGGTCATTTTGAGAAATTTCGTTTCAAGACTACTCCTCACGGTTTAGGGCCCCTAAAATGCCAGGGCAGTATAGGAACCCCACAAATGACCCCATTTTAGAAAGAAGACACCCCAAGGTATTCCGTTAGTAGTATGGCGAGTTCATAGAAGATTTTATTTTTTGTCACAAGTTAGCGGAAAATGACACTTTGTGAAAAAACACAATTAAAATCAATTTCCGCTAACTTTTGACAAAAAATAAAATCTTCTATGAACTCACCATACTCCTAACGGAATACCTTGGGGTGTCTTCTTTCTAAAATGGGGTCATTTGTGGGGTTCCTATACTGCCCTGGCATTTTAGGGGCCCTAAACCGTGAGGAGTAGTCTTGAAACCAAATGTCGCAAAATGACCTGTGAAATCCTAAAGGTACTCATTGGACTTTGGGCCCTTTAGCGCAGTTAGGGTGCAAAAAAGTGCCACACATGTGGTATCGCCATACTCGGGAGAAGTAGTACAATGTGTTTTGGGGTGTATTTTTACACATACCCATGCTGGGTGGGAGAAATACCTCTGTAAATGGACAATTGTGTGTAAAAAAATCAAAAGATTGTCATTTACAGAGGTATTTCTCCCACCCAGCATGGGTATGTGTAAAAATACACCCCAAAACACATTGTACTACTTCTCCCGAGTACGGCGATACCACATGTGTGGCACTTTTTTGCACCCTAACTGCACTAAGGGGCCCAAAGTCCAATGAGTACCTTTAGGATTTCACAGGTCATTTTTGTTTCAAGACTACTCCTCACGGTTTAGGGCCCCTAAAATGCCAGGGCAGTATAGGAACCCCACTAATGACCCCATTTTAGAAAGAAGACACCCCAAGGTATTCCGTTAGGAGTATGGTGAGTTCATAGAAGTTTTTATTTTTTTGTCACAAGTTAGCGGAAATTGATTTTAATAGTTTTTTTTCACAGTGTCATTTTCCGCTAACTTGTGACAAAAAATAAAATCTTCTATGAACTCACCATACTCCGTACGGAATACCTTTGGGTGTCTTCTTTCTAGAATGGGGTCATTTGTGGGGTTCCTATACTGCCCTGGCATTTTAGGGGCCCTAAACCGTGAGGAGTAGTCTTGAAACCAAATGTCGCAAAATGACCTGTGAAATCCTAAAGGTACTCATTGGACTTTGGGCCCCTTAGCGTACTTAGGGTGTAAAAAAGTGCCACACATGTGGTACCGCTGTACTCAGGAGAAGTAGTATAATGCGTTTTGGGGTGTATTTTTACACATACCCATGCTAAGTGGGAGAAATATCTCTGTAAATGACAATTGTTTGATTTTTTTACACACAATTGTCCATTTACATAGAAATTTCTCCCACCCAGCATGGGTATGTGTAAAAATACACCCCAAAACACATTATACTACTTTTCCTGAGTACGGCGGTACCACATGTGTGACACTTTTTTGCAGCCTAGGTGCGCTAAGGGGCCCAACGTCCTATTCACAGGTCATTTTGAAGCATTTGTTTTCTAGACTACTCCTCGCGGTTTAGGGCCCCTAAAATGCCAGGGCAGTATAGGAACCCCACAAGTGACCCCATTTTAGAAAGAAGACACCCCAAGGTATTCCGTTAGGTGTATGGCGAGTTCATAGAAGATTTTATTTTTTGTCACAAGTTAGTGAAAAATGACACTTTGTGAAAAAAAACCAATAAAAATTAATTTCCGCTAACTTTTGACAAAAAATTAAATCTTCTATGAACTCGTCATACACCTAACATAATACCTTGGGGTGTCTTTTTTTTCTAAAATGGGGTCACTTGTGGGGTTCCTATACCGCCCTGGCATTTTACAGGCTCAAAACCGTGAGTAGTCTGGAAACCAAATGTCTCAAAATGACTGTTCAGGGGTATAAGCATCTGCAAATTTTGATGACAGGTGGTCTATGAGGGGGCGAATTTTGTGGAACCGGTCATAAGCAGGGTGGCCTTTTAGATGACAGGTTGTATTGGGCCTGATCTGATGGATAGGAGTGCTAGGGGGGTGACAGGAGGTGATTGATGGGTGTCTCAGGGGGTGGTTAGAGGGGAAAATAGATGCAATCCATGCACTGGGGAGGTGATCGGAAGGGGGTCTGAGGGTTTGGCCGAGTGATCAGGAGCCCACACGGGGCAAATTGGGGCCTGATCTGATGGGTAGGTGTGCTAGGGGGTGACAGGAGGTGATTGATGGGTGTCTCAAGGTGTGATTAGAGGGGGGAATGGATGCAAGCAATGCACTGGCGAGGTGATCAGGGCTGGGGTCTGAGGGCATTCTGAGGGTGTGGGCGGGTGATTGAGTGCCCTAGGGGCAGATAGGGGTCTAATCTGATAGGTAGCAGTGACAGGGGGTGATTGATGGGTAATTAGTGGGTGTTTAGGGTAGAGAATAGATGGAAACACTGCGCTTGGGTGGTGATCTGATGTCGGATCTGCGGGCGATCTATTGGTGTGGGTGGGTGATCAGTTTGCCCGCAAGGGGCAGGTTAGGGGCTGATTGATGGGTGGCAGTGACAGCGGGTGATTGATGGGTGGCAGTGACAGGGGGTGATTGATGGGTGGCAGTGACAGGGGGTGATTGATGGGTGATTGACAGGTAATCAGTGGGTTATTACAGGGGAGAACAGATGTAAATATTGCACTGGCGAATTGATAAGGGGGGGTCTGAGGGCAATCTGAGCGTGTAGGCGGGCGATTGGGTGCCCGCAAGGGGCAGATTAGGGTCTGATCTGATAGGTAACAGTGACAGGTGGTGATAGGGAGTGATTGATGGGTGATTGATGGGTAATTAGTGGGTGTTTAGAGGAGAGAATAGATGGAAACACTGCGCTTGGGTGGTGATCTGATGTCGGATCTGCGGGCGATCTATTGGTGTGGGTGGGTGATCAGATTGCCCGCAAGGGGCAGGTTAGGGGCTGATTGTTGGGTGGCAGTGACAGGGGGTGATTGATGGGTGATAGGTGATTGGCAGGTGATTGACAGGTGATCAGTGGGTTATTACAGGGAAGGACAGATGTAATTAATGCACTGGCGAATTGATAAGGGGGGGGGGGGTCTGAGGGCAATCTGAGCGTGTGGGCGGGTGATTGGGTGCCCGCAAGGGGCAGATTAGGGTCTGATCTGATAGGTAACAGTGACAGGTGGTGATAGGGGGTGATTGATGGGTAATTAGTGGGTGTTTAGAGAAGATAACAGATGTAAACGATACATTTGGGAGGTAATCTGACGGCGGGTTTGCGGGCGATCTAATGGTGTGGGTGGGTGATCAGATTGCCCGCAAGGGGCAGGTTAGGGGCTGATTGATGGGTGGCAGTGACAGGGGGTGACAGGGGGTGATTGATGGGTGATAGGTGATTGGCAGGTGATTGACAGGTGATCAGTGGGTTATTACAGGGAAGAACAGATGTAATTAATGCACTGGTGAATTGATAAGGGGGGGTCAGAGGGCAATCTGAGCGTGTGGGCGGGTGATTGGGTGCCCGCAAGGGGCAGATTAGGGTCTGATCTGATAGGTAACAGTGACAGGTGGTGATAGGGGGTGATTGATGGGTAATTAGTGGGTGTTTAGAGAAGATAACAGATGTAAACGATACATTTGGGAGGTAATCTGACGGCGGGTTTGCGGGCGATCTAATGGTGTGGGTGGGTGATCAGATTGCCCGCAAGGGGCAGGTTAGGGGCTGATTGATGGGTGGCAGTGACAGGGGGTGATTGATGGGTGATAGGTGATTGGCAGGTGATTGACAGGTGATCAGTGGGTTATTACAGGGAAGAACAGATGTAATTAATGCACTGGTGAATTGATAAGGGGGGGTCAGAGGGCAATCTGAGCGTGTGGGCGGGTGATTGGGTGCCCGCAAGGGGCAGATTAGGGTCTGATCTGATAGGTAAAAGTGACAAGTGGTGATAGGGGGTGATTGATGGGTGATTGATGGGTAATTAGTGGGTGTTTAGAGGAGAGAATAGATGTAAACAATGGATTTGGGAGGTGATCTGATGTCGGATCTGTGGGCGATCTATTGGTGTGGGGGGGTGATCAGATTGCCCGCAAGGGGCAGGTTAGGGGCTGATTGATGGGTGGCAGTGACAGGGGGTGATTGACGGGTGATTGACGGGTGATTGACAGGTGATTGACAGGTGATCAGGGGGATAGATGCATACAGTAAACAGGGGGGGGTGGTCTGGGGGGGGGGGGTCTGGGGAGAATCTGAGGGGTGGGGGGTGATCAGGAGGGGGCAGGGAGCAGGGGGGGGGGGGGGTAAAAAAAAAAATAGCGTTGACAGATAGTGACAGGGAGTGATTGATGGGTGATTAGGGGGGTGATTGGGTGCAAACAGGGGTCTGGGGGGTGGGCAGGGGGGGGGGTCTGATGGGTGCTGTGGGCGATCTGGGGCAGGGGGGGGGGAGAAAGTGTGCTTGGGTGCAGACTAGGGTGGCTGCAGCCTGCCCTGGTGGTCCCTCGGACACTGGGACCACCAGGGCAGGAGGCAGCATGTATAATACACTTTGTAAACATTACAAAGTGTATTATACACTTTGTATGCGGCGATCGCGGGGTTAACATCCCGCCGGCGCTTCCGTATAGCCGGCGGGATGTTGCGGCGAGCGAGCGGTGACAGGCGCCGGCGGAGGATCGCGTCACGGATGACGCGATCGCTCCGCCCATGCCCTTAAATGGACCGCCGCCTCTGTGGGTGAGGCCGTCCTGCAGGGCTCCACTTCCCCGCCGCCCCTGTGTAGTGGGCGGTCGGGAAGTGGTTAAAGAGACTCTGAAACGAGAATAAATCTCGCTTCAGAGCTCAAAGTTAGCAGGGGCACGTGTGCCCCTGCTAAACCGCCACAATCGCGACGCTAAACGGGGGTCCCTTCACCCCCAAACCCCCCACTGCAACACTTGGTCGCAGACTTGGTCGCTCCAGTCGCGTCTATCAGCGGCGCATCGCCGCCTCTCCCCCGCCCCTCTCAGTGAAGGAAGACTGAGAGGGGCGGGGGAGAGGCGGAGATACGCGCTGACAAACGCGCGTGGGGCAGGGCTGCGGTTTTACGCTAGGTGGAGTTTTTTATTTGGAGGTAACGCTATCAACAGTTGTGATCATATCTGAATCTGGCATAACCCCAGGAGGGAATAGTAAGGACACAGATCGTAAGGGTCGGGGGCGACCTGGGAATAGCCCCAAGGCGCAACTAAGACCTAATTGGGGGTCTTAGAAAAGGGTGAGTCCCATTCCAATGTTCGGTGTGGTGGTGGTATAAAGTGATTGGAGAAGAATTCATTGGGCAACTGTAATCCTAACTTGTGGCAACAGGACTGTGTAGCGCTATTACAATTGAAAATTCACATTGTGAGAGGGGTTTCACCACAATATCAGCCATACTGACCCCCTGATGATCTATTTGAGAAAAGGTAAAGATTTCTCATGGAAAAGGGGGTATTAGCTTCTGATTAGTAGAGAAATTGGCCTCAATTCACTAAGATCACTAAGATCATGCTGGAGATAATAAGGCAAGAGATAACTTGCCACCACACAGTGAGAGAGTTATCTTATCTCTTCATTCCTTAAAGAAAACCTGAACTGAAAATTAAAAGTCAAAATAAGCATACACAAGTCATACTTACCTTCCATGTAGTCTACTCCTCAGTGTCTTTCTTCTGTCCCACGTCCTGTTTGTTAACTGTGATCAAGGGAATTTTCCGTCCTCCATTTTGAAAATGGCCATTACCCATAGCAGCTTTCTGGACAGCACACAGTTAAACTGTAACATCGCTCACTTGAGCCATAGGGAAACATGGACATTACCTGGTACATCAGTTTTCTTCTCAGCTATAACTGACAGCAACTGATATTTTACTGACAGCAACTGATATATTTCAGATCTGACAAAATATTGTCAGAACTGGAAGGGATTATTGTCAGAAGAAAATGGTGAGCTTCTGAGAGGAGCTGATGGCAAGGTAACTATGGAATGCTCATTTGAAGTTACCTCATGTGTTTATTTTAAATATTTTTACTCAGTACAGGTTCTCTTTAAGTTACCTCCTCTGTAGTTAAAGAGGAACTCCAGCCTAAAAAAAAAACAACATACTGTCATTAAGTTACATTAGTTATGTTAATTAAAATAGATAGATAATATAATCTCTTACCCACACTGTTTTAAAAGAACAGGCAAATGTTTGATTTCATGATGGCAGCCATCTTTTTTGGTTGAAAGGAGGTGACAGGGAGACACAGTTCCAACTGTCTTGTGTCCTGATCACCTCTCCCAGTTGCTAGGCAACGTGAACAACAACATAGGAAATCCTATCATGCCCTGCACAGCATCAGGGAAAAAAAGCCCGGGCTTTTTTTCTTTGATGGGTGGAGCTTAGATAAAAATGTAGCTAAAAATTATGCTTTGGTAAGAAAAACAAAGTTCTGATGCTGTGAAACTGTTAAAGAAACACCAAGCCTTTTCAGTGCTACTGAGTAGATTTTTAGTCCGGAGGTTCACTTTAAGTTACGTCCTCTGTAGTTATTTTCACATGCAGTTAATTAACAGCCTGTCTTTAACTTTAGAATTATAGGGTTATTTTAAGCACATCATGGACAGAGACTGAAATGCTGAAGACTGAATTGGCTCTGTATTTTAAGGATTGAAGAGTTAACTTTAGGTTTGTCTGAAGTAAAATGTTTCCTGAATACTACATGCCTTATCACCATGGTGATAACTCTAGAAACGTTATTAAAAACAGGAGATAAGCTTAGTGAAATGAGGCCATTAATGTTACCTTTTTCTTGAATAGATCAGGGGGTCTGTATGGTTGATATTGCGGTGACACCTAGGTCCTGACAGTTTCCTGTCTGTAGCCTTATTGCATTGTGGGAAATAACAGCTGTTTCCAACTGCCAAGCAATCAATATCTCTCTCTGTGCATATGTATATCTATTAAAAAAAGAAAAAAAAGCTTTTAGCCTATTGTATTGTTAGATGGTTTGGTTATAGATTATGGCAGTTGGTGCTGTCTGTTTTTTTCATGTCTGCGAGTATTGAGGATGATTACATGGATGCCGACTGTGGATCGAACAACATGAACAAATTACATGGCAAATATCTAATCATTTCTTGATCTCCCTTCTATTTTTAATTTCTCACTGCAATGTACTGATTTATTAATTTCCCCCTTTCGCTAAAATACCTCTGTAAAGCAGATCCGAGATGAAAAACTAACTATAACAAGTAACTTGTCTATGTATCTTACCTAAAGTTTAGATAGTTTACACAGCAACTCTAGCTGCAAACTGTAACTTTTTGAGTCAGCAAAGAACAGAATTCTGATTATTAGGTGATCTGCAGTATCACCTATAATGCAGATAAATACCTGATTATATGGTGATCTGCAGAATCACCTATAATACTGGTATATCAGAAGCTGATGTGACAACAAATAGCAATGAGTGATTGGTGCAACAGTAGTACTGATAGGTTTAGCAATACCTCACCAGAGGAGCTGATGGGTACTAACAGTACAGCGCCCCTCACCAGAGTCAAGGGCCCTCTGGTGAGAGTAGAGTGGTCAGACAGATCGGGTTTGGCAACAGACAGACAGATGCAGTACAAAATCGGAAGTCAGAGACAGGAAGATATAAACAGGCAGAGTCGGCAGCAAGGTCAGATGGGCAGAGGTACAGAATCACTGAGCAGAAGAGTAGTCAGAACGAGCCAGAGTCATGCACAAATAATAACACAGTAATGTAATAATCTTTAAGGCTATCAAACAATTCCTATTTTGTGTGAAATCCCCGGTTTCCTCCCGGATCAAAGCACACCGGAACTATCTAAGGGTCTGAGCGCTAACACCAAGTATTCGCAACAGCAGACAAGTTGCGAGTGATTCAGCTAGGCTTATGAAGCAGAGGAGACCCTTCTGGCACGCCCCCTCCTATCAACCAATGAGGAGCAGCGAGCGGCTCCTCTGACGTCAGCCGACCGGCTGGTCAGCTGACGCGCCTCCCCCCCGCATAAAGGTCCTGTCTGTGCGCGCGTGCACGCGACAAGGCAACCCCATGTGCAACTGACAGACCCGTCCTCGGCGTGCTAGACGCCTGAGGCACGGATACACTGCTAGACAGGGAGCTGGAGGCAGCTGCGGTGGTAGCGCTGTTCACCGCGGCTGCCTCTCCAGCGTTTGTTACACAAACAGCTTCAACAGTTTATGATTATTTATTCCTGTGATACTATGAGAGCGGCCATGTTCTGTCTGTCCCATTACACACAGGCAAACTGCTCTACATCTCCAGCCCTCAGCCTGTGAAAACATCACTCCCCTATCCTCCACCACTCTCCCCTCTGCCTCTGAAATCTCTGGCCAGTAACCTCCTCCTCCCCAGACTGAGCTCCCATAAGCACTTGCTACTAAGGCTCAGAGTGCCAAGGCACTCTGGAGAAGCTGTGGGCGAGGCATGTTTAGTGTATAGGGAATTAGAGTATTAAGACAAAGAAAAAAAAGTATTTGGCTTGTGGAATGCTCTATAAACTATATGAAAGGAACACAATTATGTAATGAGTAAAAGTTTATCTCGGACCCACTTTAATGCTGGTTCACAGTTGGAATGTAAAATGCAATTGCCTAGTGATTGCGAATTTTTGCACTGCAAATTTGCAGTGATTGTGCTTTGTGAAACTTGTTCAGAGAACGAGAATTACATCATGATCATTCCCAAAATGCTGCATGTAGCACGTTTGTGACTTATACAAATTGCAAACGCTGCAGTGAGAACGGACCTATAGGGAAGCATTATTAAAGTGCTTTGCTGAACGCTGGCGAAAGTGCTGAAATTCTGCAGAAAAGTGTGGCGGACCTGTGTAAACCAGCCCATAGAGTTTCTTTTGTCGATTCACTTAGACGCCTAAGGACAAGTTCACAGTGGCTGTTGCGTTCCATGTGACAGCAGGACCCCAGCGGATTGGTACAGCAGTACTGCACCCGAAGACTTTGGAAGCCTCCCGCAGTGGGACATTTGAACTGAGGAGCCAGAGGTGGAACAAGGGGACCAGGAGAGGAATGGGAAGGCTCTATAGCAGTTGTGCTCAACCTACCGCCGGCGGGCCATTTGTGGCCCGCGAGGCCAGTTTCTGTGGCCCGCGCGGCGGTGTCCTGCGGAGGGGGAGAGGATCGGGTGGTATTGCGTAGTTATAGTATCGGCGTAGTCCCATGCATACACCAGCGTGTGCTCCGTATTCAGCCCCGGGTAGCGCTGGGATAGTTAGAAAGCCTCGCTCATTGGTTACTGCAGGAACCTTCCTCCAATAGGAATCAGGCTGATTCCTATTGGAGGAAGGTTCCTGCAGCAACCAATGAGCGAGGCTTTCTAACTATCCCAGCGCTACCCGGGGCTGAATACGGAGCACACGCTGGTGTATGCACGGGACTACGCCGATACTTTAACTACGCAATACCACCCGATCCTCTCCTCCTCCGCAGGACACCGCGGGCAGCCTCCTCAGCCCCACACAGAGCGGGCAGCCCCCTCAGCCCCACACAGAGCTGACAGCCCCCCCCCCCCTCAGCCCCACACAGAGTTGACTGCCCCCTCAGCCCCACACAGAGCTGACAGCCAGCCCCCCCCCCCCCCCCCCCTCAGCCCCACACAGAGCTGACAGCCCCCTCAGCCCCACACAGAGCTGACAGCCTCCTCAGCCAGCACACTACAGGCAGGCCACGTGTGGGTAATTAGGCCTCTGTTCCTCCTCAGCAGAGCTGACAGCCTCTTCAGCCAGCACACTACAGGCTGGACTCTAATACCATTGCTGCATTAATCTGCCCTGTGCATACACCCAGGTACCGTACTGGACTCTGATGCCATTGCTGCATTAATCTGCCCTGTGCATACACCCAGGTACCGTACTGGACTCTGATGCCATTGCTGCATTAATCTGCCCTGTGCATACACCCAGGTACCGTACTGGACTCTGATACCATTGCTGCATTAATCTGCCCTGTGCATACACCCAGGTACCGTACTGGACTCTGATACCATTGCTGCATTAATCTGCCCTGTGCATACACCCAGGTACCGTACTGGACTCTGATACCATTGCTGCATCAATCTGCCCTGTGCATACACCCAGGTACCGTACTGGACTCTGATACCATTGCTGCATTAATCTGCCCTGTGCATACACCCAGGTACCGTACTGGACTCTGATGCCATTGCTGCATTAATCTGCCCTGTGCATACACCCAGGTACCGTACTGGACTCTGATGCCATTGCTGCATTAATCTGCCCTGTGCATACACCCAGATACCGTACTGGACTCTGATACCATTGCTGCATTAATCTGCCCTGTGCATACACCCAGGTACCGTACTGGACTCTGATACCATTGCTGCATTAATCTGCCCTGTGCATACACCCAGGTACCGTACTGGACTCTGATACCATTGCTGCATCAATCTGCCCTGTGCATACACCCAGGTACCGTACTGGACTCTGATGCCATTGCTGCATTAATCTGCCCTGTGCATACACCCAGATACCGTACTGGACTCTGATACCATTGCTGCATTAATCTGCCCTGTGCATACACCCAGGTACCGTACTGGACTCTGATACCATTGCTGCATTAATCTGCCCTGTGCATACACCCAGGTACCGTACTGGACTCTGATACCATTGCTGCATCAATCTGCCCTGTGCATACACCCAGGTACCGTACTGGACTCTGATACCATTGCTGCATCAATCTGCCCTGTGCATACACCCAGGTACCGTACTGGACTCTGATACCATTGCTGCATTAATCTGCCCTGTGCATACACCCAGGTACCGTACTGGACTCTGATACCATTGCTGCATTAATCTGCCGCAAACTTCTCATTAAGAAAATGTGCATCAAATGGTGAGTACAACAATTCTTATATTGTTCTTTTCTTTCCATTTCCAACACCATGTTAACTGTTACTAGAAAAACGTTAAAAGTTTTAAAGTTTTACATTGAAATTTTGTATGCATGTGTTCCGGCCCTCGAGATTTTTCTTGATTTGAAGTTCGGCCCTCGGGCCAAAAAAGGTTGGGCACCACTGCTCTATAGGATTTAGAACAGGGGTCTTAAACTCGCGGCCCGCGGGCCATTTGCGGCCCTCGATACAATATGTATCGCCTGCAAAAGCTTCCTTATAGTTCACTTAAATGAGGGCTGCAGAGCCCCCAAATCGCCCAGGGGCAATCCGCCGGCATTTCCTGGAGGGGGCAGAGCTGACGTCAATCGCCGCATGGATCGCCGCCTCTCCCCGCCCCTCTCTGTGAAGGAAGAGTGAGAGGGGCGGGCCGAGGCGGCGATGCGCCGCGATTGACGTCAGGAGGGGCAGAGCTGAAAGCTCTGCCCCTTCCAGGAAATGCCGGCGGAATGCCCCTTGGGCGATTTGGGGGCTCTGCAGCCCTCGTTTAGCGGCGGGGGACACGGCGGATTACTTGTAAAGGGAGCACTGAAGCAAACTATAAGGTAAAATAGTTCGCTTCAGTGTGAATTTGATTTTGAAATAAAGATCAATGCAAGGGGGGGGGGGGGGGAGAATGCTGCTGATTGTGAAATCCCTTATGCGGCCCAGCCTCATCCTGGACTTTGCCTCCTGCGGCCCCCAGGTAAATTGAGTTTGAGACCTCTGATTTAGAACCTTCCCTCTCCTTAGGTATGTTTTTTTTTTTTTTAATCGCTTCAGACTCACTTTAACGCACATGTTTAGCAGTAAGGTAATGCATGCAGTGCATTACGATGCCGCACCCGTCATATCGCAACATTCCCGTTGCACTGTGAATGTAACATAGGCAGGCACGTGCACAGGGGGGTGCTCTGGGTGCCCAGGCACCCCCCTTTTTAAAATCTTCAAAAAAGGCCCCTCTCGCCGCGCAAAATAAGCCCCTCCCCTGGCCGTGATAAGCCCCGCCCACCCGCAGAAAGCTCCGCCCCCGCCTGGGACACTTTCAAGTGAAGAGGCCCAGACATGAATCCTAGTGTGGCATACTGACCTCTCCCTCCACCTAGGACCCATACTGACCTCTACCTCCCCCAGCACCCATAGTGACCTCTCCCTCCACCTAGTACCCTCGTCACCACTCCCTACCCAGTACCCACAGTGACATCTCCCTTCACCTAGCACCCACAGTGACCTCTCCCTCCACCTAGCACCCACAGTGACCTCTCCCTCCACCTAGCACCCACAGTGACCTCTCCCTCCACCTAGCACCCACAGTGACCTCTCTCTTACCCAGCACCCACAGTGACCTCTCCCTCCACCTAGCACCCACAGTGACCTCTCCCTCCACCTGGGACCCATAGTGACCTCTCCCTCCCCAGCCTCCACAGTGACCTCTCCCTCCACCTAGCACCCACAGTGACCTCTCCCTCCCCAGCACCCACAGTGACCTCTCCCTTCACCTAGCACCCACAGTGACCTCTCTCTTACCCAGCACCCACAGTGACCTCTCCCTCCACCTGGGACCCATAATGACCTCTCCCTCCCCAGCACCCACAGTGACCTTTCCCTCCACCTAGCACCCACAGTGACCTCTCTCTTACCCAGCACCCACAGTGACCTCTCCCTCCACCTGGGACCTATAGTGATCTCTTCCTCCCCAGCACCCACAGTGACCTCTCCCTCCCCCAGCACCCACAGTGACCTCTCCCTCCACCTAGCACCCACAGTGACCTCTCTCTTACCCAGCACCCACAGTGACCTCTTCCTCCACCTGGGACCCATAGTGACCTTTCCCTCCCCAGCACCCAGAGTGACCTCTCCCTTCCCCAGCACCCACAGTGACCTCTCCCTCCCCCAGCACCCACAGTGAACTCTCCCTCCACCTAGCACCCACAGTGATCTCTACCTCCACCTAGGACCCATAGTGACATCTCCCTCCACCTAGCACCCACAGTGACCTCTCCCTCCCCAGCTCTAGCAGTGATCCTGACTACCCCAGAACCCACACTGACCTATCACTCCCCCAGCACCCACAGTGATTTTTCCCTCCCGCAGTGGCTACCCTCCTGTCCCCTGAAGCACCCACAGGGACCTCCCATCCCAAAAGCAGCACCTACAGTGACCTCTCCCATTGCCAGCGCCCACAGTGGCCTCTCCCAACACCCAGCATCCACTCCCTCCTCCAGTAACCACACTGACTTCTCCCAGCACCCACAGTGGCCTACCCTTCCCCCAGCACCCACACTGACCTCTACCTCCCCTTAGCAGCAACTATGCCATTCATAGCAGCACCCATAGTGACCTCCCACCCCCTGCACCCACAATGACCTCTACCTCCCGAGACCCACAGTGATCTCCCCCAAAGGACCCACAGTGACCTCCCTTTCCTCCAGCATCCATACTGACCTCTACTTTCCACAGCACCCACAGTTACTTCTCCCCCCAGCACCCACAGTGACCTACCCTTCCCCATCAACCACACTGACCTCTACCTCCCTTAGCAGCAACTATGCCATTCATAGCAGCACCCATAGTGACCTCCCACCCAGGGCCGGGCCGAGGCATAGGCTGGACAGGCTCCAGCCTCAGGGCGCAGTGTAGGAGGGGGCGCACAATTCATTCAGCTGTCATTCCTAATTGTGTTTGAAGCAGAAAGAAATAAGAAAAGGGGATACATAGCAGTGACTGCAAGCCAGATAACTAGATATTAAGGTGTTGGTGAGGTTGTGGGCCCTGTGGCACCTCTTAGTCTAATAGCAATCAGTGTGTGATGGCTAGGGTGGGAGGGATCGAGGGG
This sequence comes from Hyperolius riggenbachi, assembly GCF_040937935.1. NCBI lineage: Eukaryota > Metazoa > Chordata > Amphibia > Anura > Hyperoliidae > Hyperolius > Hyperolius riggenbachi. The sequence continues at coordinate 211,894,405 of NC_090647.1, read as the reverse complement.
CGCACTTTGGTGTCTCAGCCTTGGGTGCTGGAGGACCTTGTCCCGGCTCTGCACCCCCTGCACCCACAATGACCTCTACCTCCCGAGACCCACAGTGATCTCCCCCAAAGGACCCACAGTGACCTCCCTTTCCTCCAACATCCATACTGACCTCTACCTTCTACAGCACCCACAGTTACTTCTCCCCCCAGCACCCACAGTGACCTACCCTTCCCCATCAACCACACTGACCTCAAGCTCCCCTAGCAGCAACTATGCCATTCATAGCAGTACCCACAGTGACCTCCAACTCCCTGCACCCACAGCAATCCCACCAATATTCAGCACCCACATTACACTCAACTAGTAACCCCCACTATAGCAAGCATCCAGTACTTGCACCAAGCACCCTGCACCAAATACTCACATCCGGCCTCAATATGGCACTTAGTACTTGCATCAAACTGCCACATGACACCCAATACCTGCACCCCTTTACCCTATAGCTGGCACCCAGTACTCAAACCTACATGGCACAGTACTTGCACCCAGCTCTGACATGTCACTCACTACTCACACCTGCACACAGCCTCCACATGGCACCCACTCACATAACCAGTACTAGCACCCGAAATACCTGCACTCAGAACCCACGTGACACACAACACCCACACAGAGCTAGCACCCAGTACAGGCATGGCACCAAGTATTTGCACCTATGTGATACCCAGTACCTGCACCCAACACCCACATGTTTCATCTGCTGTAGTTCCAGTTGCACTAAGCCTCCACTTTGTGCCCAGCACCCACACCAAGCACTCACATATGACATCCAGTACTTGCACCCAGAACTCAAAAGGGACTGAGTACCTGCAATCAACACCTACATGATGGTTGATACACACCCATACAGCCAGAATCCACATGACACCCTGTGCCAGCACCTAGAGCTCACATGGCACCCAGCATCTTCCTTTAGCACCCACATGACAACAAATACCCCAGTAGCCAGCACCCATATGTCACCATGTACTCACTCCCAGTACCCACTTGGCACTCAGTATTTGCACCTAAGACCCACATACCCCCATAATCAACACTCACATGGCACAGTACTCACACGTCACTAAGTTCCAAAGCCATTATATGCACCTAGTACCCGTCCATGGCCAGCACCCAAATAGCACCCAGTACCCATCCTTGGTCCGAACCCATGAGACACAGTACTCTCCCATGGCACAAATCCAGACCACACACGGCACTCCCTACTCACTCATGTCCAACACTCACATGGCTCCCTGTACCAATTAGCACTCACATGGCACCCACTATTGTTTATCACCATCTGCTACTCATTCAGCACCCAATACTGCATAGCACCCACTGCAAATAAACACCCAATACAAACTTGACCTTGGTAACTAAAGCAGCTTGACACAGACTTTACTTTGGCATCTCGGCACCCACTGCAACTTACCACAAAGTGAATCATTGTGTCTTACCATCTACTGCATCTTGGCACCCACTGCACCTTGGCACTTACTGCAGTTTTGCATCTACTAATGCTTAGCAACCACTGCATATTGGTAAACACTTGTTTGTCTGAAAAGAGGCTTGGGTGCTGATCAAGAGGGACAGACGTCCCAATAATGAAAGGTGAGTCTGTGCCTCTACAGTGGGCTCCACTGTGCCCACTCTAACCCACAGTGGGCACCTATCACTGCTGATTTGAGGGTGGTAGCACCAAAAGAGTTGTAAGGAGGCACAAAGTCTGCCTGATACTGCTATAAAGGTGTGTGTGTGTGTGTGTGTGTGTGTGTGTGTGTGGGGGGGGGGGGGGGTTAAGACTGCCTTATTGCTTTCTGGAGAGGGGGTATTGCATACACAATTTAACACGATTTATCGATTTCAAATTTGAGCACGACACCCTTGAGGATCTTCTGCATGGCCCTGCCCCTTCCTGCAGCACCCACACTGACCTCTACTTTCCCCATCAGCCACCCCTTCCCCTCATAGCTGGCAACCAGTACTCACATTCACATGACACCAAGTATCTGCACCCAGGCCTAAAATTGCACCCAGTACTCACACCTGCACACAGCTTCCACATGGCACCCACTATCTGCACCAAGCACCTACTTAACCCGTACTCGCACCCAAAGTACCTGCATTCAAAACCAATGTGATGCCCAAAGCCCACCCATAGCCAGCACCCAGTGCAGGCATGTTCTTGCAATCAACACCCGCATGACACTCGATATCCAACCATAGCCAGAACCCACATGACACTCAGAACCCACATGACACGCAGAACCCACATGGCACCCATCATCTGCATTCAGCAGCATGACAATCAATACCCCCCTAGCCAGAAACGAGGAAGGGGGGGGGGGGCATGCGGGGGAAGGCATTGACAGGCCCCTTTTTTAAATTTGAGCACCCCCCACTTAAGGACCCTCTGCACGGCCCTGAACATAGGTGGTGCACTGCAGTAAGCTGCAGTACAAAGCGTTGGTTACACCGCACCACTGTGAACGGCCTAAGTAACTGGTACATTTTCCTAACTCACCCCTATTCCATACAATGGCAAAGAAATCAGAAGCAGTTGCATAGGGCAAAGACAGTTGTTTCAATAACCAGCTGATATCCGACTAGTAATTCAGTAAAAATGCACCGTTTTAGGCATACAATACTCTGCCCCTGATATAATAACAACTCTGCCCCATACATGAGCTGTGGAGCTGTGCAGCTCGGCTGGAGAAGACTCCCAGGCCAGCTGAGCGGACGGAACCTTAGAGCGTGTGTACGGGGGAAACACAGCCTCAGCACCGCCGCTGCTGCTGTCACAACAAACCCAGAGCGGAGCATTGTGGGAGCTGACAGCAGCTTCGGCGGGTTCTGTTAAAATGGCGCCGCTATAGCAACGGTTAACGGTCAAGCTTGCTGGAAAAGGCTGCCTGGGGAGTGTGCATTGCTAGTGGTGCGCCGATATGGCGGCAGCGGAGCAGAAGTCCCCGAATGTGTTGCTGCAAAACCTGTGCTGTCGCATACTCGGCAAGGGGGAAGGTAATGTGGGCCGCACCGTTTCATTCTTTCCATGCTGCGCTCTGACTGCTGGAAGGCTTCCGTTCTCATTACAGGGACTAGGCGTATATAGCTATACAGTGTTAACAATTAGCATAATGCCTCTATTAATTGCAGTGTTTCACGCTTATTTTGCGTTGTATACCAGTCTCGTAATTTCACGGTTATACAATGTACACACATCTGTATCAGTAATGCTCACATGAATTTTACACATCTGTATCAGTATGCTCACATGAATTTTACATATTTCGACTTTCTGCGCTCTTCTGTGCAGTTGGCAGGGGACAAAACCTAAGTTCCCATGCATCTTTCTTTTTGTTTTTACATGTGTCAGGTCTGACACTTGGCATGGGAATGTCTCTACTTGAGTTCTGTCAGCTCCTAGTCTTATTTAGTGTGCAGAGAATTGAATGAATATACAGTATACCGGTTACTGCAAAAAGGTGTTTTTTTTTTAATATGTATTTATACAAAGCTGAGGCATTCTACATTGCTTTTCACAGCAGTAATTTAAGTTCTATAAATGGGGTGGGGATGTGTTGAGGTTGGGTAGGTAGTTTAGGGACAGGAGAGTTGACATGAGAAATAGAATAGGGGTAGGTGTGTGATGAGCGGGAGGTGTGCCATCTTCTTAGCCAATAGTTCTTTGGTTTGTTCCTAAACGCAGACTCTAGCTTTATATAGCCTTCAGTGGTTTCTCCAGAATTTTTTCCAGCTGGGTGGGGTGCAGGGGGGGGGGGGGGGGGAATGCAGGGCCAGTGCAACTGCTTACAGCAGAGGAGGAGGATTAGGAGGCGAGCTGATGACAGCTAGGTGCTTACCAAAATAAGCTGGGTGGAGCACCTGGCTAAAAGAGCATGGGGTGAACACTGGAGAGCTATCTACTGCAGTCAACTGATGGAGAGCTGTCTATTACTATCTAACTGACAGAGAGCTGTCTGCTACTATACAATTGCATATTGTATTTGTCAATTGACAAAGAGCTGTCTACTGCTGTCCAACTGACGGAGAGCTGTCTACTGCTGTCCAACTGACGGAGAGCTGTCTACTGCTGTCCAACTGACGGAGAGCTGTCTACTGCTGTCCAACTGACGGAGAGCTGTCTACTGCTGTCCAACTGACGGAGAGCTGTCTACTGCTGTCCAACTGACGGAGAGCTGTCTACTGCTGTCCAACTGACGGAGAGCTGTCTACTGCTGTCCAACTGACGGAGAGCTGTCTACTGCTGTCCAACTGACGGAGAGCTGTCTACTGCTGTCCAACTGACGGAGAGCTGTCTGCTGCTGTCCAACTGACGGAGAGCTGTCTGCTGCTGTCCAACTGACGGAGAGCTGTCTGCTGCTGTCCAGCTGACGGAGAGCTGTCTGGCTGCTGTCCAGCTGACGGAGAGCTGTCTGGCTGCTGTCCAACTGACGGAGAGCTGTCTGGCTGCTGTCCAACTGACGGAGAGCTGTCTGGCTGCTGTCCAGCTGACGGAGAGCTGTCTGGCTGCTGTCCAGCTGACGGAGAGCTGTCTGGCTGCTGTCCAGCTGACGGAGAGCTGTCTGGCTGCTGTCCAGCTGACGGAGAGCTGTCTGGCTGCTGTCCAGCTGACGGAGAGCTGTCTGGCTGCTGTCCAGCTGACGGAGAGCTGTCTGGCTGCTGTCCAGCTGACGGAGAGCTGTCTGGCTGCTGTCCAGCTGACGGAGAGCTGTCTGGCTGCTGTCCAGCTGACGGAGAGCTGTCTGGCTGCTGTCCAGCTGACGGAGAGCTGTCTGGCTGCTGTCCAGCTGACGGAGAGCTGTCTGGCTGCTGTCCAGCTGACGGAGAGCTGTCTGGCTGCTGTCCAGCTGACGGAGAGCTGTCTGGCTGCTGTCCAGCTGACGGAGAGCTGTCTGGCTGCTGTCCAGCTGACGGAGAGCTGTCTGGCTGCTGTCCAGCTGACGGAGAGCTGTCTGGCTGCTGTCCAGCTGACGGAGAGCTGTCTGGCTGCTGTCCAGCTGACGGAGAGCTGTCTGGCTGCTGTCCAGCTGACGGGGAGCTGTCTGGCTGCTGTCCAGCTGACGGGGAGCTGTCTGGCTGCTGTCCAGCTGACGGGGAGCTGTCTGGCTGCTGTCCAGCTGACGGGGAGCTGTGTTCTTCCCAGAAATTTTATTCAGCCAGGTGGCATGAAAAAGTAGCCTGGTGGGGTGCGAGAGGGAGTACATTTGAAATCGGCGCTGGTAGACTTGGGCGTAGGATACAGCGATATATGGCTGATCCTGCTTCTGCACAAGTCTGGGCCGTTTTAATTACTATTCCCCCTCCAGGCCGCCATGGATAGTGGAGGAATGAAATAATTCGGCTTCCAGCTATTGCTGGAGGCCGAATTATTGTGTTTTTTAAGCAACTTCGACGTTACTCACTGAGCGCTGCTATAGACTGATTCCCATTACAGTCTATGGCAGCACTGGCTGCGCCCAAATCTAGCAGCGCTAAAAAGCACTGCTCCGGCGAGGGGGAATGCAGGGCCGATGCAACTCTTACAGCATAGGCAATGAACTGTAAAAGGAAATGTTTTTTTTCTTTAAAGGTTATTTTGCTTATCTTTTAGAGCAGAGAGGAAGTTCTCTTTAACCCATTCCCGACCACCTAACGCCGATAGGTGGCTCCCCAGGACCGCCTAACTCCGATCTGCGTGAAGTCCTGGCGGCGGAGTTTAGTGTTGCATCCCTGCAGGGATTGGCTGTCGGGGGAGGGATAAATTATAAAGAAAATATTCATTTGTGTGCTAAGTTGTATGGCTCTGCAGTGAGCTGTTAAAGCTGCAGAGCACTGATTTGTAAAAAAAATAGCCTGGTCACTAGGGGGGGGGGGGGGGGGGGGGGGAAGGGTGTAAGCCTGTAGTCCTCAACTGGTTAAAGCAGCGCTGTGGAGTCGGGGCAATTTTGGGCACCTGGAGTCGTTGATTTCATAAACTGAGGAGTCGGAGTCGGGTGATTTTTGTACAAATTCCACAGCCCTGTTAAGTATTAGACTAAGGAGTCGGAGTCGGGGCCATTTTTGGTACCCGGAGTTGGAGTCGTGGTTTCATTAACTAAGGAGTCGGAAGATTTTTCTACCGACTCCACAGCCCTGGGTTAAAGTATACCTAACCGGTAATGAATAGAAACATCAGACAGTGCAATCTATGTGCTTCTGATGTCCCTGTGGATTGCATCACTGTGTTGCTGAAAACACGATCAGCAATGTACAAGTGGGGAAGGGACCTTAACTTTTTGCCGACCTCTCCACCCCAATTGGCGTGAACGTGGCGGCAGCCCCAGGACCGCTCCACGCTGATTGCCGTTAACGGCCTTCTATGGGGCTAGCAGGAGAGCATGTGCGCCAATGCGCACGCATCTCAGCTTGGAAGTTGGAGCTCCTTTTTGCCTTCAGTCTCCCAGCGGCGATCGCCGCTCCGAGACTGAATATACCTGTACAGCACAGCGATCTAAGGCAGCGCTGTAGTGGGGACAGCTGTGTGACATGGCTGTCCTCCTGGGGGACACAGAAGCAATCGGCTGACTGGGGAAGGGAGGTAGGGAGATAATTAAATAAAAATGCCTATTATTATTATTATTATTATTATTATTATTATTATTATATATCTTTTTTTTAATTATTATTATTAAAGTATTTGTAAAAAAATAAATAAATGAACATTGGGGGGGGGGGGGGGGGGGCGATCAGACCCCACCAACAGAGAGCTCTGTTGGTGGGGAGAAAAGGAGGGGGGGGGGGATCACTTGTGTGCTGACATGTACGGCCCTGCAGCGAGCCCTTAAAGCTGCAGTGGCCCAATTTATGAAAAATGGCCTGGTCTTTAGGGGGGTTTAACACCGCGGTCATCAAGTGATTAAAGGATCACTATCACAAATATAAAATACATGCAAACACATCTATAAGATGTAACACACTGAATATTAGTTTTTCTTATGTCACTGTCACTTGTTTTGCCAATGTTACCACCTCCATATAGCACGAGGGCCAACTGGTTTTAAATAATAATATATACAGATTTTGTAGGTATGCTTTTATACTACATGGAAGTGGTAAAATTGGCCTATCAAAATGTGTGTGTATGGGGGTTGATGACTGCAGCAATGAGATTAAGAGATGCTTTGGAGGAAAGGTATGGCAAATTTGGACATGATACTACTGGATAGAGATAAAGAGTAGAGAAACCGAGAGCCCAATATAGTGTAGTATATACCTCCATAAAGCAGACACGAAAGACTGTCTGAATAGTAGTCACATTTATTAATTAGTACCCCAAAAAAGTCTTTCGTGTCTGCTTTATGGAGGTAAGTCCACCACTTCCTCCCAGCAAATTTTAAAGTTTTTATCCACTTTTATCCTGCTGGCGCCTCTGTTCTCCTACTGCTATACTGGATAGAGATGTTGCTTAAAGTGGATCCGAGATAAACTTTTACTCATTGCATAATTGTGTTCCTTTCATATAGTCTATAGGGCATTCCTCAAGCCAAATTCTTTTTTGTTTTGTTTTAATACTCTAATTCCCTATAAACTAAACAAGCCTCGCCCACAGGTTTTCAGAGAGCCTTGGCACTGTAGCAAGGGCTTAGGGAGCTCAGTCTGGGCAGGAGGAGGAGGAGGTTACTAGCCAGAGATTTCAAAGGCAGAGGGGAGGGGGAGAAACCTAAACTGTTGAAGCTGTTTACAGCTAGATTTGCTGTGTAAACTATCTAAACTTTAGATAAGATATACCGGTATAGACAAGTTACTTGTTATAGTTAGTTTTTCATCTCCGATTCACTTTATAAGATACCCAAAGTGACATGGGATAGACATGTGTATGTACAGTGCCTAGCACACAAATAACTATGCTGTGTTCCTTTTTTTTTTTTTTTTTTTCTTTCTCTGCCTGAAAGAGTTAAATATCAGGTGTGTAAGTGGCTTCTGAGAGCAAGAAAGAGATTAAAAAGGTGAATTTCTTATCAGTGAGGGTCACACTGAAGTCACTTCCTGTCTGAGTCAGGACTGAGTCAGCCAATTACATACCTGATATTTAACTCTTTCAGGCAGAGAAAGGAAAAAAAGGAACAGCATAGTTATTTGTGTGCTAGGCACTGTACATACCCAAGCCTATCTCATCATGTCACTTCGGGTATCCTTTAACCAACAAAGGACTTATAGTTAAAGGGGCACTACAGTGAAAAACTAAAATTTAAAATATGTGCAAACATATACAAATAAGAAGTACGTTTCTTATTTTACAAAGCACAATAAGATGAAAAGGGGAGCATAGATATAACTAATATACAGCAGAGTTCCAAGCAGCACAAATATTCTTACAAAAACAGTAAACATTAGGAGGATGACCCTGCCCTTGCGAGCTTACAATCTAATCGGTAGTGGGGGACACACTAGGTAAGGGGGATGGATGAGGCAGTGACCATTTGCCTCTGATTACATTGTGACAGATAAGTAAATAAGGGCTATAGAATGTTATAAGCTTGTCTGAAAAGGTGTGTTTTAAGAGTGTGTTTGAAGATGTCCAGGTTTGGAGCATGACGTACAGGCTGTGGAAGAGAGTTCCAGATAAGGGATGATGCTTGTGTAAAGTCCTGGATGCGAGCATGAGAGGAGGTGATCAGCTTAGAGGCCAGGAGAATTTCTTGGGAGGAGCGAAGGTTGCGGGAGGGACAATATCTTGAGATTAGTGAGGAGATAACTCGTGGAGGTCTTTGTATGTTAGAGTCAGGAGTTTGAACTGAATCCTCTGGGTAATGGGTACCCAGTGGAGAGAACGGCACAGTGGGGCTGCGTCGGAAGAGCGTGTGGAAAGGTGAATGAGGCGGGCCGCGGAGTTTTGAAGGGATTGCAGAGGTGCTAGCCTGTTTTTTTTTTTTGTTTTTTTTTTTGTTTTTTGTTTGGTAGACCACAGAGCAGGGTGTTGCAGTAGTCTAGGCGGGAGATTATTAAGGTATGAACAAGCATTTTGGTGGCCTCTTGTGTGAGGAAGGGACGAATATGGAATATATTTTTGAGCTGGAAATAGCAGGCGGTGGTTAATGAGGCAATGTGAGGTTTAAAGGAGAGCTCTAAGTCAAGTATAACCCCCAAGCAGCTGGTGTAGATAGCGATGGTGGAAAAATCACAATTTCTGTTTTAGTCATGTTGAGTTTGAGGAAACCGGAGGACATGAATGCAGAAACGGCACGTAGACAGTCTAGGTAGTAGTGATGACAGATCAGGAGCTGAGAGATAGATTTGGGTGTCATCCGCATAGAGATGATACTGGAAGCCAAAAGAGCTAATTAGTTGTCCCAGGTCACGAGTGTAGATTGAGAAAAGTGGCCCAAGAACAGAGCCTTGAGGTACACCAACAGACAGTGGGTGTGGGGAGGAATTGGTGTTAGAGAAGGACACAGTGTAAGAGCGTCCAGAGAGATAAGAGGAGATTCAAGAATGTGCTTGTCCCTTGATTCCTAAAGATGACCGTGTCTGCAGAAGCAGAGCATGATCAACCATGTCAAAGGCAGAGGAAAGGACAAGGCGTATTAGAATGGAGAACTGGCCTTTGGATTTAGCTGCCAGTAGGTCATTACCAACTTTCGTGAGGACAGTTTCAGTGGAATGGTGTGTGCGGAATCCAGATTGAAAGGGGTCAAGTAAGGAGTTGGTAGAGAGAAAGGCAGACAGTTCTGAATGGATGTGACGTTCCAGCAGTTTAGAAGCAAAGGGGAGGAGCGAGTCAGGACGGTAATTGGATAGAAAGGTTGGATCAAGATAGGGTTTTTTGATAAGTGGTGTGGTGATAGCTTGTTTGAATAAGGAAGGAAAAGTGCCAGTGGAGATAGAAAGGTTGAATAGAGTTGTTAGAGCGGGATTAAAGGAGGAGGAAAGCTGGGGGATTAGATGAGAGGGAATGGAATCCAGGGCACAGGTAGTGAGATGCGCTTTGGAGATTAGTGAGGAAAGACACTGTTCAGTGAGTGTGGTGAAAGATGTTAGAGTGGGAGAGTGGTCTTGTGGAGCGGGGGAAAGGCAGTTAGTGAGCGAGGATGCAGGTGGACAGAAGGAATTTATAGGTGATGGTTCAGCTGGTAAAAATGGTTGCGTGTTGAAGCTATTACGTATTGCATCAATCTTGATTGTAAAGTATGATGCAAAGTCATCAGCTGACAGACAAGTGGTAGGGGGAGGAGGTGGGGGACGAAGTAGGGCGTTAAAGGTGTTGAACAATTGTTTTGGGTTGTGGGACTGTGAGGAAATGAGCGAGGAGAAATGAGACTGCTTAGCGGAGGTGAGGGCATCCCTGAGCTCCTGCATAGTTTGTTGATAGTGATTGAAGTCCTCTACAGCAGTACTCTTTCTCCAGCACCTTTTCTGCCACCCTGGAGCGCCTTTTCAGCTGTTTGATTTGTTCAGTGAGCCAGGGCTGGCGGTTAGTTTGGCGGGGGCAGGTGGTGGTGAGTGGAGCAGCTGAATTCATGGCAGACGAGGCTACACTAAATAAGTAACTGGATGCTGCCTCAGGGTCAGTGTAGGAAGACAGAGTACTTAGAGGTTGCAAGGCCTCAGTCAGGGAATTCAGATCCAGGTTGCGGTAATTCCTGCGCGTGACTGTATGGTGTAGTGTTGAAGGAATTGACGGTAGAGAAGAATTAATTTAGAAGGTAAGAAGGTTGTGGTCTGAGAGGGGAAGCGGAGTGTTATGGAAGCTTGAAATAGAACAGAGGCGGGTAAAGTGGCCGTCTTTGTGGGTGGAAGTGGAGGACCATTGGGCGAGGTCAAACGAGGAGGTGAGAGAGAGCAGTTTAATGGCAGTAGGGCAATTAGTATTGATGGGTATATTAAAATCTTCAATGATGATAGAGGGTGTATTAGTGGAGAGGAACTGGAGAAGCCATGCTGAAAAGTGATCAATGAAAGTAGAGGCTGGACCGGGCGGGCGGTAGATAACAGCAAACTGGATGTGGTATGGAGAATAGAGCTGGACAGCATGAACTTCAAAGGATGAGAGTGAGAGTGCGGGCAGCGGTGTGAGTGGTTTAAAGGAGCAGTGTTCAGAGAGGAGGATCCCCACCCCGCCTCCATGTTTGTGGCCAGGTCTAGGGGCATGACTAAATTTTAGACTACCATATGATCGAGCAGCTGGAGACACCGTGTCTGATGGAGTTAGCCATGTCTCAGTGAGCCCCAGGAAGGTGAGAGTGTTGGAGATAAACATGTCATGAATAAAGGCCAGTTTATTATAAACGGAGCCGGAGTTCCATAGAGCCCCAGATATGGGGAGGGGAGAGCTGGGAAGAAGGGGGATGTCAATAAGATTGTAGGTGTTCTGGGAGGGGAGGTAGTGAGTTTTGTTATTTGTGGAATGAGTTGTAGTCTGAGCAGTGTGAGGTCTAGGAGTGTGCCCTGGGTGTGGTGATAAGTCCCCAGAAGCCAGGAGGAAAAAATATGTGTATCGATAGTATTCCTTTAACAAAATTGTTTAACATAATAGCCCTAACTAAACCGCCGCATTCCCGATGCTGTAAACTATCTAAATTCCCCCCTCCTAGTAGTAACATATGGCTGTGAAAGTTGGACTACGGCCTCGTTCACATCAGGGCCGTTTCTGTGCGCTTTTTACAGCGCACTGCCCTGTGCGATCAGCAAGGTATTTACTTTCCCATGTAACTAAATGTAGCTGGTTCACATCTTTGCGCTGCGCTGAGCAGCGTTACAGAAACGTAGGGTTGCATGCATTTCTGTGCGTTGAGCTGGAAAGCGCACATCAATGCAAGTGAATGGGTGTGCTTTTTTAGCGCATAGAAGCGCATGCGTTTTTTACCCCTAATTGGAGAAAAAAATACATTTACATACAAAAACAAAGTTTTATTGACAACTGCTGCTGGTACAACAAGCAAAACGTGCTTTAAAGAAGCGCAGCGCAACGCACAGAAACGCGCACTAAAGCGCGCACAAGCGCATGCGTTTTTTACGACGCGCTTTCACACGTTTTTCAGCGCAGCAGATGTGAACGAGGCCTAAATAAGGTCATGCGTAGAAAAAATTGATTCTTTAGAATTGTAGGTGTAGAAAAAACTTTTGAGAGTTCCCTGACCTGATCAAACCAGTCAATACTGAAAGGAAACCTGAGGTAAGAGACATATGGAGGCTGCCATATTTATTTCCTTTTAAGCAATACCAGTTGCCTGGCTATCCTGCTGATCCTGTGCCTTTAGTACCAAAAGCCAAAGACCCTGAACAAGCATATGCAGATCAGGTGTTTCTGACAATATTGTCAGATCTGCTTCCTAATTTCTGTAAGGTCACTAATATTTGTTTGTATTGGAGGTTGGTTTATTTTTATCTAATTTTCCCAGAACGTCATTTCGGACAGCACCCCTGGATGAGACTGGTCTCCCTCCCCACTGTGGACAGGAAACTGTTAAAAGAAGAATTTGCATAAGCAATAGGCAGCCACATATAAGATACTACACCTGCCACAGTACCTCAGTTTAGTTTCCTGTCCCGGACGGGATGCATGGGAGAGGTCTCCAGGAGTGCTATCCATGTCAGGCGGCAGGGGCAGCGTTTTCCAGGGCTCCAAGCAGCACTGTTCAGTGAACAGTCAGGAGCCCTGCAGCGTGGAGGAGGCTTCTCCATCGGAGGCAGCAACTTTATGCGCGCATGTGCGTGCATTGGAGAGAGTTCACTTCCGGTTGAACCGGAGGTAGTCACGCGCTGGCGTCCCGCGTGATCTGAAGTCTGAGCCGGGCGGCAGGGGCCGCGGCGGTGATTAGGAATCAGCATACAGCTGATTCCTTAAGGTAAGAAGCTGATTAAGCATATGCTTAGCCGGCAGGGGCCGCTTGCATAATTGGATCAGCTGCATCAAATCAGCAGCACAGGTATAAGTTTGTAGAGTCCATGATGCACTCTGGTTTGTGACTGAGATCATGGAGGACGCCTCTGGGTCAGCTCCTGCACAATCTGCTGAATCTGCCCAGGATCCCTCTCTGGCAAGTAGATGTGATTATGTTTCTTCTGCTTGCCTGGATGTATGTTATGTATAGAGGGATTTGTCTAATAGCTGGCTATCGTTTATTATGTTTTATACCCCATAAGACATAAGACTGAGAAGGTTGAAAAGTCTGAAAGATCTTCTACTCAGTCCAGTCAGCATGGATTGGCAACTCTGAATGGAAATTGTGCCAGTATTGTACAGAGAAGGTCCACAGCAATAGGAAATTAAAGATTCTGCTATTGCTTCTACCGCCTCAGCTGCTTCAGATGGGCCTGGGACTAGTACTGCTATGGCTTATCTACCTGTTATAGCTAATCCATCATCTCCTATGTTGTCTGCACCTCTAACTATGCCTCCTGCTTCCAAGAGACATAGGCCTCTATTTATTAAGCATTCCTGCATGCGGTAATGCTCAAAACAGCTGACTTTACCCACCATTTAGTAAAGTGTGCATTCATAAAACCTGTGTCCGCATGAAAATTTATAATTCCTGAGCAGGTGCCAGAAATTAACACCTTGTGCGGAGATTATCACAACACAGGTCACTGAAGGTTAATTAATAAGAATTAAAGCAGGCAAATGTGAGCAGGGAATACCCAGGCTGTGTTTTTAACCCCTTGGATACCTGTTTTCAGATAATTTTCACATCAGAAAGCCTGCATGTGTAACATTCTTGAAGTTCTTCTAAGCTGCAGCAATTAAATAGATTGTTTAAAAGAACTTGACTCGTTAAACTAATGGAAACTGCAGCAGCAATTTCCATTAGTGCAATCTGATTGCGATGCGATTTGGACAAAGCACAATCGTCTTCCTCCTGCATTGTATGCAATTGAGCTGTACTATAAGTATAGTAGCGCAATCGCATAGTGGAAATTGAAGTGCGATTGGGATCGCAAATGCGGTTGCGATCGCATTTCATAGTAGAAAAAAGCCCTAACCGCAATGTTTTTTTCCTGAATTAATGAAAGACTTACTAATAGGTATTAAGTCTGAGCAGAAATCTTTGACGCCTTTGGTCAAATGTATGAGAGTTTGGCGGATCCTCATTCTCGGCTTATTCCAGTCCATTCTACTCTTAAGATTAGGATTAAGGAGTGGGATAATCTAGGAAAAGTTTTGAAGTTAGATCCATATTTTTCAAGGGTATCAAACAAAGCTGACCTACCTTTTTTGAGGATTTCTGGGAAATTTTGAATGATTTCCCTAAAGTTTGGAATGCTTCCAATCATCTAGTGGACGCTTCAGATGATACGGTTAAACTTATGGCCAGAACTACGGCATTAGTCAATTCAGCCAGAAGAGGTGTATGGGTATAAACTTGGAAGGATGACAATTCTTCAAAATCAAGTTATGTGGTGTACCTTGTGAAGGGGGTCTGCTGTTTGAGTCAGTTAGACAACCCTCTAGACAGAACGGCAGACACATATAAAAAAAAAAAAAAAAAAAAAAAAAAAAAAAAAAAGGTATTCCTGTTAAAGGAATTCTATCGATTCACATATTTTCAATTGACACAGGAATTGTTTGGGAAGTGTTGCTAAGTACTGGTATATACATTTTAGTAGCAACCTCTTTGTTTACTGTTATCAAAATGCTTTCAAACTTTACTGACAAAACTGACTCTGAGCCATGAGAAGAGGGGAAATTCCCCTCACACTTGATCAGATAACTCTGTGTAACTGTGTGTGACAGAGAGAACAGCTGCAGCTTCTGTGTCCTGTTTCGGACTGAAGTGTCTGTAGAGAGCAGAGGAAATGTAACTAATTGTTACAGCTTTTCATACTGTTTTTTGCTTTCAGAGTTTGTTTGATATTTGCTTCTGTAGTCCGATATGCAACTCTGGCTGTGCATTGAAGTAGACACCCCTTCTGCAATTGATTTGTCCCAATATGGCTAATCCTACCCTCAGTAAATTACAGCTTTTTCCTCTGATATTTAACATGAAAAGTAGGAAAATGTTTACACAGCAACTTAGACATTATTTGTACATTGTCATTTTAGAACACTTGGGTATCGATAGTATTCCTTAAGAAAGGACCTTTTCAAAGTAAACGGTCCTTTCGTCCCTCCTTCTAAGAATAAGTCAGATCCCTAGTCCTCTAGGGCAGGAGATGGGCTCTCTACAAGTCACAGAGGCCTAAGGGCCTGTTCAGACTGCACACGTTTCCAGCTGCGTTTTGGAAACGCGTGCAGAAGGCCAACACGCACGACATCAGACAGTGCATAGAGTGCGCTGTCTGATGTTCACACGGCATGCGTTCCGAACGCATGCTGCACGCAGATTTAGCAAAAACGCGCGGCTGTCCCATTTACTTTTCAGTGATGGGATCAGCCACGCAACGCATGCAAACGCGGATGGCGTGCGTTCGTACGCGTTGCGTTCCGCATGCGTGGCCGTCCGCGTTTGTAATGTAAACCGGCCCTAAGTCCAACTTCACTTTTACCAAGAAGTCAGATAAGCAATGACGCTAGTATTCCAGTGAGATGGAGAATTGCAAATTTCAAAACTTGGCAACTACAGTGCACAAAATATTGGTTATTTAGGCTTCTTTCACAGTGGGACGTTACAGGCGCAGGTTAGAGCAGCTTGTAACGCAGCCCAGCTCACAGTAATGAAAAATCAATGGGCTGTTCACAGTGCCCACGTTGTTACACTCTAACGCTGGACGTTTAAAGAAAGTGCATCATGCTGTGCGTTATACACGGTTTTAGCCGCATTAGACTGTTTGCATATGCTCAATAATGTGTGTTTTTTGTTTTTTCTTGCAGGAGGAGAGTCCGCTGTTGTGGCCAGCCACATGACTAATTAATATGCACTGCAGTGTTAACTTCCTGGAGCGGCCGCTTATTGGCTGGCAGGTGATGCGGAGTTTTCCGATCATGTGCTCTCCACAGTCTTTTGCCGCATGCGCCGTTTTCGTCCGATAGTAAGCGTCAAAAAGTACGCATCACAGACCCATCAGGAGACGCATAACGTGGCTCTAAATAGCATCCAACTTCAAAGCTCACATGCGTTGCGTTGGGGGCACGTTATGTGACCTTAGCGTCGCATCTAACGCAACGTCTTAGTGGGAAAGAGCCTTTAAGGTGTTTTTTTGGAGGGTTACAGAATAGAGTTCAGCCAGCCTCCTTTTAAGAGCTTTTGCATTACTCCCCGTTTGCAGGACCAAATAAAGTTTTCAGCCCTACAATCGAAAGTCCTTTCCCTGTTTAGAAAAAAGGGTAATTCGAGAAAGTACCGAAATGTCAGAGGACAGGGATTCTATTACCCTGTGTTTTGTCTAGTAAAGGAGCTACAGGGAAATTATCAGTTCATACTAAATTTAAAGAGTCTAAACCAGAAGGTAAAATACAGAAAATTCAGGATGGATTTGATCTATTATTCATCTCTTACAGAAGGACGATTTCCAAGCCTTTCTAGACTGAAAAGATGCGTATCTTCAATTACCGATACATCTGGCTTCTCAATAATGCTTAAGGTTTGCCTTCCAGATGGAGGAAGAGGTAAGAATGTATCAGTTTAATGCTTTGCCCTTCGGATTATCCTCAGCTCCAGGGTTGTTTATGAAGGTAATGTCTGGGGTTCTAGCTATACTTAAACAGAGAAAGGTTAACATTTTGGGTTACCTTAAATTTCTGTTTTGGGGGACATCTCCCAATTCGGTAAGAGATCAGATTGTTACGACAATAGTCTTACTACAAGATTTAGGTTGGATCATTGATTGGGAAAAATCTTCCTTAATTAAATCCTACACAGATTATACATTTGTTTGGGCTATTTCATTAGCATATCAGACACAGGGGGAGCAATTCAATTCTATCATGGCTCATTCCACAAGAGGAATTTCGACTTCTTGGGCAGAGAGGGCAGGGACCTCTATAGATCAGATTTGCAGAGCTGCGACCTGGTCAAGTCACAATAAGTTTGTAAAGCACTATCGCCTTAATGTATCTGTCTGCAGGTTTATGCTTCAGAAGGAAAGTTTTGCAAGCTGTGGTCCCACCCTAAGGTTTTATCTCTTGTATATCGTCTCATCCAGGGGTGCTGTCCGAAATGACGTTCTGGGAAAGACCACTTTACTTACGGTAAAGTCTTTTCCGGTAGTCATGAGGACAGCACCCCTGCAACCCGCCCTTATTTGGGTAGGAGAGAGAAATAAGTTTGTGTAAGCATCATTAAATGTCCGTGTCATCTTTTTTATTAACTGAGGTACTGTGGCAGGTGTAGTATCTTATATGTGGCTGCCTATTGCTTATGCAAATTCTTCTTTTAACAGTTTCCTGTCCACAGTGGGGAGGGAGACCAGTCTCATCCAGGGGTGCTGTCCTCATGACTACCGGAAAAGACTTTACCGTAAGTAAAGTGGTCTTTTCACATAACGTTTGCTACCACAACTTGAAGGGTATACTAGTTTCTGTTTTGCACCTTACTGCACTCAGTTGATAAATAATGCAGTTGTTTGTGTAACACAGATTTTGCTGTAAACATTGTATAAATGCTGCTTTTTTTTCAGTTGCAATGAGTAAAATAGTACTACAAATATGAATTCTTTCAGTCAAACAAATCAGCAAAATGTAATTTTTCTATCAGTGCTAAAATGTTTTTAATGGGCAAGTGAAGATGTACATTTAGCCACTTAATTATATCTCGACGGACATTTCCATCCAGATAGCTTGCACTACTGCCGCTACTTTCGTTAGCCCGTAGATCAATGAATGGGAACAAAGTTCTCTTTCATTGATCTAAGTCCCCGTATGAAAGACTTGACACCGTCAAAGAGACGGCTCCGTCTCTCACAAATCCCCTTCTGTCCCATCTTCACATTACTTCCGCTTTGCATAGAAATACTATGCATGCAGATGTGAGCTGCGAGGGCATCTTGTGGCCAAGTAGTAAAATTACACCTGGAAATGAAAATTTCCAGTTAATGAAATTTTTTTACTTTTCAAATTAGTCCCTTACCTCCCTCACTCCCCAATAGCTACACAATTTTTTTTTAAATTACAAAAAATACAAAAAAATACATAGTTACCTTAGGGACTGAACTTTTTTTTAATATGTATGTGGTAAGGTATATTACTGTTATTTTTTTTCTTTATAGATTTTTTTTTTTTTTTTTTTAAGGCCTGGTTCACATCTGCGTTTGCCAAAGGAACCATGGTCCGTTCCTCTGAACGGACAAAAAAATGCTGCAGGACCTAATTTTCCTACACCGCTTTGCTCAGCGGAACGGAAACTGAAGGTTTTGCAGCTACATAGTAACAAATGGAAACCTGACAGTTTACAGCACACTGGCTGTAAAAACTGACAGTTTTTCCTGATCCTGATGGCTGGATCCATACGTCCGGCTCCGCAAAAAAAGCTAATGTGAATCGGACCTTAAAGAGTGTCAAAAACCCATCTTTTTATTTAAAGGAATACTATCGATACCCAAGTGTTCTAAAATGACAGTGTGCAAATAATGTCTAAGTAGCTGTGTAAACATTTTCCTACTTTTCATGTTAAATATCAGAGGCAAAAACTGTAATTTTATTGAGGGTAGGATTTAGCTATATTGGGACAAATCAATTGCAGAATTGTCTGCTTCAATGCACAGCCAGAGTTGCATATCAGACTACAGAACGAAAATATCAAACTCTGAAAGCAAAAAACAGTATGAAAAGCTGTGACAATTAGTTACATTTCCTCTGCTCTCTTCAGACACTTCAGTCAGAAACACAGGACACAGGAGCTGCAGCTGTTGGGAGCTCTCTCTCTCTGTCACACACAGAGCTACACATAGTTAACTGATCAAGTGTGAGGGGAATTTCCCCTCTCCTCATGGCTCAGTCAGCCGTCAGTTTTGGCATCAGTAAAGATTGAAAGCTTTTTGCTAACAGTAAACAAAGAAGTTGCTACTAAAATGTATACACCAGTACTTAGCAGCACTTCCCAAACAATTCCTGTGTCAATTGAAAAAAATATGTGTATCGATAGTATTCCTTTAACAAAATTGTTTAACATAATAGCCCTAACTAAACCGCCGCATTTCCGATGCTGTAAACTATCTAAATTCCCCCTTCCTTCTCCCCTGCAAAATCCACGACTTTCTTGGTTGTGGATTTTGCTTCCCTAAGCATTTCTGTGTGAGGCAGGGCTATGAGCTGCAGCCCTGCCTCACACTCGTCTGTCAGCGGTAGATCTCTGCCTCTCCCCCGCCCCTCTCAGCGAAGGAAGACTGAGGGGTGGGGGAGAGGCGTCAATCCAGGCTGACAGATCAAGAAAGTTGTGGATATGCGGGGGGAGGGGGAGGGGGGAGTTAGGGGGGATTTAGTTAGATTTCAGCGGCGGTTTAGGTAGGGCTAGCATGTTAACCACTTAACGACCGGGGCTGGTTTCTCCGATTTGTGCTGCGTGGGCTCTCCAGCCCGCAGCACAGATCGTGTAAAAAGCAGGGTGATCAGACTTCCCCCCCCCCCCCCTTTTCCCCCACTAGGGGGTTGACCTGCTGGGGGGGGGGTCTGATCGCCGCCGCTCTGTCGCCGAGCGGGGGGCTCCTCAAAGCCCCCCTCCGCAGCAATTCCTAGCCTCCCTGTCCTTCCCTCCCTCCCCTCCTTCCTATGGGCAGCACAGGACGGAGATCCGTCCTGTGCTGCCTCTGATAGGCCAATCAGAGGCCGGGGATCGTCGATCTCCTTTACAACGCTGCTGCGCAGCAGCGCCGTATGATGTAAACACAGGGGATTTCTTCCCTGCATGTTTACATTTAGCCTGCGAGCCGCGGTCGGAGGCTCGCAGGCTGTTCATGGAGACACCCTCCGTGAACTGACATGGAAACCCACAAACGACCAGCCGCCGCCTATCGGCATTAGCTGGTCGTTATGTGGTTAAACACATTTTTTTAAATAAAAAGATGATTTTTCTGACACTTCAGTGTCTCTTTAAAGGATACCCGAGGTGACATGATGAGATAGACATGTGTTTGTACAGTACCTAGCACACAAATAACTATGCAGTGTTCCTCTGCCTGAAAGAGTTAAAGTGAACCAGAGACTAAGCTCCCTCATGTATTTTACCATATATATCAGTGGGAACATTAGAGAAAGCACCTACCCTGCTCTCTGTTTCATTATTCACTGTTCAGCTTGCTTCTTATCAGCCCTGATAAAATCCCTGACAGAGCATTTAGTCTGGCTTTGCTCTGGAATCATTATAGCCGAGTCTGTCTCCTCTGATCTCTTCTCAAGCCTAAGCCTACCCCCTTCTGTCTCTGCTCAGGAATCATTATAACTGAGTCATTACAGAAAAGCCAGACTGAATGCTCAGTTGGGGATTTTATCAGGGCTGATAAGAAGCAAGCTGAACAGTGAAGAATGAAACACAGAGCAGGGTAGGGGTTTTCTCTTATGTTCCCACTGATATATATGGTAAAATACATGAGGGTTATGCGTCTCTGGTTCACTTTAAACATCAGGTATGTAAGTGGAAGTTCCTGTCTGAGTCAAGACTGGGTCAGACTACAGTGTGACCCTTACTGATAAGAAATTACAACTATAAAACACTTTTCGAGCAGGAAAGAGATAAAAGGTCAATAGTTCATAGATTTTAGCTCTGGCATACTGTACATCAATAAATGTCATTGAGCAAAAACCAGTAAAAACTTAAGTAGATTTATATATTAAATAAAACTGGAATATCTAAAAAAAAAAAAAGTAATTTTTAGGAGAAGGCTACATACAATTGTTTTTTTCATTAGTGTAATTACACCTAGGGTGTCCTTTAAGTGGCCCCTCAGTTCCTTTAGCTTCCCCTCTGTTGTGCTGCTTTTGCCCCTCCTTTAAAAAAAGCTGTGACATGGTTGGGTTGCAGCTACGGCGTATGCTCTGTCCCATCGACACACCTCCTCGATTGCGCTCCCGAGCGGCTGTGCACGGCATCCATGGCTCGAAGTGTTCCACGTATCCCTGGTTACAGTTCTTTCCAAACTACACATAACACTCCTGGTCACGGCTGCTGTGCACAATGTATTTATGTATAAAAATATTATTGCACACATAGAACATTCCAATAAGCATCATTGTCACGCTTAGATAATCTTACTGATGGTAATTCTATCCTTAATTGTGAGGAGATTACTGAGGATTTATTTGGGGAAAAAAAGAGTGAGAAATATGTTATTTCAAATACAGTACTCACAAATACTGTAATTAAGATTTTGCATTTTCTTCCACTTGCAGTACATTTACAATATTGGCCTTTTCAATCAAGGGGATTGCTGTACATTTATTGTTGGAAAGGCCACGTGTTATGCAGCCATACCACTCTCCTGAGTTTTGTTTTCTGACTTTGGATGTAGTCCAGACAAAACTTCTGACTACTTTCGCAGTCAATCTATGACCATGCACCTTCCCCTTCAGTTAATATCCTAGACCTAGTCTAGCCTCTGCACCCAGTGTCGGGATTTTTCCCCCCTTCCTTCATTATTTTTGACCTTATTGGACCTGAATAAAGTCGAGCATCTAGTTAATAATGACAGAGAGTGCTAAATTGTATGCAGCTTTACGATCTGCTTACAGGGTTTCTTCAACCTTAATATAAATCCTTACATTTCACCAAACCTGTCCCTGACTATAACTGTTAAAATTATTCATAACCCTTCAATTTATCATTAACCCTTACCCAATTGTTTCAAGGCCGATTCACATGCTAGGTTAAAGTGGACCTGAACTCAGAACGTCATCTCTGCTCTAAAAGTGTTCGGCTAAGTATTCTGGGTTTTTATGAATCTGCTCACAACACTTCTGTTTAGAAATTACTTTGTGACTAGACTCACTCATTGATTTTGACCTGTTTCTTTCTTTCCTTAGCGGATGTAGCCCAGCAATTCCAGTACGCAGTCCGTGTGATTGGCAGCAATTTTGCTCCAACTGTTGAAAGGGATGAATTTCTTGTAGCTGAAAAAATTAAAAAAGAATGTAAGTGCTGTGTTTGTTTTCATTCATTACTTTGCTAATAATGGAAATATGAGCTGAAATGGCAAGTGTGTTAAATCAGAATCCACTATGTTTTCTGATGGACTAATTCAAGACTTTTATCTTTCCACTTCAGTCTACAGTCAGTTTTTATTTTATAGTAATAGCAGATGATTCATATTATGGTTTGCCAACACCACTAAATTTGGGGACAGCATGCCAGCCCCCAGACTCTCATTCCTTTCTGTAATCTGTTATCATCCATAACAGAAGTACTGTGTGGGAGTGTCTCAAATGGACGGGATGACTATTGTATTACATGCAGTAATATCACATACCCTGTTTCAGTGCACAAGCCTTGCACGATTATGTGCATGTGCACATATGTACTACTTCCTGTCTGCGGCTAGCTACAGTAGCCTCTAATAAGCTGCGTCTGATGGGTCATTTGTCAGCGGAGTTGGATACATACATTCAATTTTTATTGCCTAATGAGTGACTAATTTTACCACCTCCAGGTAGTAAAAAGAGCTTACTTACGCAATCTGTTTATAGTATTCAAAATCTATTGGTCCAATCAGAATTGGTTGTGTGTGCCAGGCTTTAGCAGTGGTGTGTGATCGCAGTACAAGCGCATGGAGCAAGTGTAGTGAACTCTATGCCCTTTTTGATTGTGTAAACAAAGACTGTGATTATTATGCATACAATATTTTATATTGTCTGTTGATCTTAAAGAGGAGCTGCCAGCACCTGCCTAATTTTATTTAAACAATTATTGTACACTTTTTTTTTTTAAATCCAATAAACTTCATTTCACTTTTCAAATATCACTGTGTGTGTGTCTCCTATATGATATATTTAACTGGCTTTTTTATCGTAACAACCAACAATTTATACAGGAAAATCACAACGATTAACAAGGTTTCCCAAACATTCGCACCCCACTGTAATTCTTTTGGAGCTCACTGTGTTTATGCTAATTAAAAAGAAAAAAATATGGCTGAGGGGAAAGCGACTTGCTCTTTCTAAAGGGGCCCATACACTGGTCAATTTCTGCCATTGATTGACGGCTGATTCGACTGCTCTGATCGAATCGGCTAGAAATCGATGCAGCAGGAAGCATGATTGATTAGCTGATTTCGATTGATTTACTTAATCGGGTCAGATGGAAAATCTAGGTCGATCGTCTTCTGACAGCCAATCGATGGCCCATAGAGTTGCATCTGACAGGAATCTATCTGATGGTTGAATCTGCTGCAAATATATGTATATCTCCATTTAAAAAAAGCTTCTTTCTTTCAAGTTGCACTGTATTAAAATGTGCAGTCTGGAAGCAGATGGGGCTTTAAACTACCAAATGAGATTTATCTCCTATTAAAGATTTGTAAGTTTGAGGTGGACATCTTACATAATATACAGTTCAGTAACCTTTTCCTTCTTCTGCAGTTGTGCGCCAGAGAAGAGAAGCAGATGGTGCTCTATTTTCAGAGCTCCATAGGAAACTCCAGTCACAAGTAAGTGCAGGATGTTGCATAGACATTGTTTAGTTGTAATGTCATTTCATCCTTCTTTAAATGATGGGTGCAAAACGACCGGATTCTAAAGACCTTTAAAATGCTTCCCCCTGAACCAGCAGCCTGGTATCTTGGTCAAATGCTTTTCTGGAAGCATACAGAAAATAATTCTGCTATCTTCGGCAGTGTTTCCCATCATTCCCTCTGTGCGTCACATTTTTGACCCCCACAGGATGTGGAAGTGCCATGGTTACCACTCAAACGCTGCAGGTTGCATCCAGGAAAAAAATTAGGATGCGTAACAATGCGATCGTACAGGTTAAATAAGTGATGTGGCTTTTATTTATTGCCACAAAGACCTCTGTGTGACCTGGCCCTTATGCGATATTCCTGGTTTTAGATCTGGTCAATTTTGTAAAAATTGTTCATTATACACAGGCAAGTTTTTTTTTTTTCTTGATTTACAGCAGTGTATGCATTTATGTATATGTGGCTTTTTTATTTTGTTTTATTATCTCTCTGACTTAAGAACCAATGGAACTATGGTATGCTGTGCTTAAACACGCCACTGATTCATCAAGGAACGACCGCATGTAGCTAATTCCTTCAGTTTATATGTAAATAATGCTTGTTAATGGTGTTCTACTCTAACCAGTCAGAAGGCTTCGCTTTGTGCAGTGTTATGCTCCCAGTGGGGAGGTTTAATGATGCATTGATTGGGTGATGCACTTTTAATGCACAGCTTAATGGCATTATTTTGAAGATTTTAGTGGAATTTTTTTTATAGGCTGTATCTTTCTGCTGTGTAAGTCTAATGGACCATCTCTTCTGTAGACATAGGAAGGGCATTTCTGCTATTATAAACGCGGTGGTTTTTCTGCTGTTATTTTAAACCATCAAATCCTTTTAGCATCCTTGATCATAGGAAACCTCTTGCAAAGAATAGATTTTTGTATTTGATTTTTTTTCCCATTACAGGCTCAACTCTTTAGTGATCATTCTTATTTATAGAGCCATTTGGTTTACTATGCTGCTGATTTATCGAATGCCCTTTTCACGTTTAGAGCCTCTTTTTTTTAACAGCTAGTGTTTTTTGTTTGAAGGGTAAAGATTGATTACAGAAAATAACTAAAATAAATGTATGTATTTGATTATTTATTCTTTGACCTTGGTCCAAATGCATATTAAAAGCTTATGCATGTGAGATCATAGAACAGCGACAATGCTTATAGTAATCTTGTATTTTCTCAATTTCCCAGGGTGTATGGGGAACATATTAATCTATATAAGCTGTGGTCAATTGGCAAGCAGAGGGGTCCTATGCTGAGGCCCCTGATGTCAGAGAGCAGAACATTAGTGTCCATGCCATGCACACATCATTACTGTTCCTATGTGTGGCCTTCTGTATGCGTCCTTTGCACCTAATCCACCTGAAATTGGTGCCCTCTTGATCTCATCCCATTGCATACAGTGTCCTCTGTGCTCTTCACTCATAAGTGCTCTCTCCCCTGTGACCAGTGCTGCTTTGTGCCTTATTATCTTCGTAGGCAGCATGGTGGTGTAGTGGTTAGTATGCTTACCTTGCAGCGCTGGGTCCCCGGTTCAAATCCCAGCCAGGGCACTATCTGCACGGAGTTTGTATGTTCTCCCCATGTCTGTGTGGGTTTCTTTTGGGCTCTCCAGTTTTCTCCCACATCACAAAAACATACAGATAAGTTAATTGGCTTCCCCTTAACATTGGCCCTAGACTACGATACATGCACTACACGATACACACAGACATATAACTATGGTAGGGATTAGATCGTGAATCCCTCTGAGGGATAGAAAGTGACCAGGCAGTATACTCTGTACATCGCTGTGGAAGATATTGGTGCTATATAAATACTAAATAATAATAATGTGCAGTTCCTCTGAGCCCTCGCCTCATTATCATTTGCCTCATTCTGTAAATGCTGCCCTCTTAGTGTCTTGTGTGCCCCCTCCCTCTAAGATTACTGCCATTTAGTGTTCCTCTGTACCCAGTAAACTCTGTTCCCTTTCTACCTGTAATTGTTGTCCACAGTGCCCTTTCCCTCTGTAATTCTCACGTCTGGCTCCCTCTGTGTCTCCTGTTCCCATGTAATTGGCATCCTCTATTCCCCCAATATTTCAGTTTGTGTCCCCATTTAAGTGCTTCCTGTCCAGTAAATTCTTTTTTTTTTTCTTGGGACTCACTACTTTCATGTTAATTCTGCTGTAAACTCCTTTCCTTCTGCCCTACTACAGCCCAGACTTCTGCTGTAGGGCTCACTCTCATACAGGTCCTGGCTGCTTCCATCTTTATTGGTGGCCCTGTGTCATGTGAAAGATCTTATGAACTAGTATAGTTAAGGAAGCTATAGAGTGGTCCACTTTCATCCATGATGTCAAAACCTGCTGGAGGGTGAACTCTGCATTGGAATTTGGCTGCTGCAGGGGAAATGGAACACGTAAGAGATTGATGGAGAGGTGTTCGGAATGTGAAGAGAGCAGCCGAGGCCTAGTGCGATTTGGCCAACTTTGGAAAGAGCCTCCCTAGATTCTTTAATATGTGACATGTATCAGAATTTTATCTCTTTGCCTTGTTTTCAGGCATGAAAAGATGTTCGATATTAAAGTGGACCCAAATTAAAAATACGAGATTTCAGAAATAAAATCTATTTTCTATATTATAATAATAAATAGCAGCCTTTTTTCAGCTGTATGATGACACATATAAAATATTTTACATTTATTGGAGGAACCCCTCCCTTCCTTTCATATTGCCAGGACAGAATCCGGCAAACTGTTGGAGTAGGTGGTGTCCAGCAAAGAAGGAATTGCTAATGGCTGCCACCTGTATAACCCTAGTTAAGAAAATAGAAGGGTGAAAAGCATGCACTGAAATGCTCATAGGCTTGAAGGATTGTTTATTTATCTTTGTATGTGTCAGAGTGGTGCAGCTAAATATTTTGAATTAACCTCCTTGGCGGTTAATTGTTTCTGCAAAAATTGCAGAAATCCAATTTTTTAAATTTTCTTTTTTTTTATGTTTCATGTAAAGCTACCAGAGTGGTAGCTACATCAAACTCCACTAGAGGGCGCATGTGTCCCTCTAGTTCGATCGTCGCCGGCAACAATAGCAAACAGGGGAACGCGTATATAACGCGATCCCCTGTTTGGCTTCTCCTGTCGCCATGGCGACGATCGGAATGACGTCATGGACGTCAGCCAACGTCCTGACGTCAGACGTCTCCGATCCAGCCCATAGCGCTGCCCGGAACTCATTGGTCCGGGCAGCGCAGGGCTCTGGTGGGGGGGGGGGGGGCCTCTTGCGCCGCTGCGTGCGGGCCATTGCCGCAGAGCGGCGGCGATCAAGCTGTACGCGCGGCTAGCAAAGTGCTAGCTGCGCGTACAGCACTTTACAGTATCAAAATCGCCCCACCAGGGGCTGAGATCTCCCCCTGCGCGGCATAGCCCGAGCTCAGCTCGGGCTTACCGCCAGGGAGGTTAAAAAAAATGTTTGGATTGGGTCCGCTTTAAGGGCTTGAACACACTGTCACAAAGCTGAGCTTATTTCATCAACATGTCTCTGTGCAATACACAAAGGACATCAGAGTGCATAGTCAAAACTGTCTGATGGGCACACTTAAAGTGAACCTCCGGACTAAAAATCTACTCAGCAGAACTGAAAAGGCTTGGTGTTTTCTTTAACAGTTTCACAGCATCAGAACTTTGTTTTTCTTACCAAAGCATCATTTTTAGCTGCATTTTTAGCTAAGCTCCACCCATCAAAGAAAACTGCCCGGGCTTTTTTCCCCTGATGCTGTGCACATAGGGATTTCCTATGTTCACGTTGCCTAGCAACTAGGAGGTGTAATCGGCACACAGGACAGTTGGAACTGTGTCTCATGCTCCCTGTCACCTTCTTTCAACCAAAAAGATGGCTGCCCTCATGAAATCAAACATTTGCCTGTTCTTTTAAAACATGGTGGGTAAAAGATTATATTACCTATCTATTTTAATTAACATGACTAATGTAACTTAATGACAGTATGTTTGTTTAGGCTGAAGTTCCTCTTTAAAGAGAAACTGTGACCAAGAATTGAACTTCATCCCAATCAGTAGCTGATACCCCCTTTTACATGAGCAATCTATTCCTTTTCACAAACGGATCATCAGGGGGCTCTGTATGGCTGATATTGTGGTGAAACCCCTCCCACAGGAAGTTCTGAGAACCATGGTCCTGACAGTTTCCTGTCTGTGAACCTTGTTGCATTGTGGGAAATGGCTGTTTGCAGCTGTTTTCAACTGCCAAAAATACAAGCAGCATCATCTTCCAGTGACATCACTTGCCAGCAGTAAAAATTTCACCATGTGATATATGTCAGAATGTAAATCGGGGAGGAAAGCTTTTACAATGGGCAAACACTGACTATATCATTTACACATAATTATTGTAAAAATTAAGCACTTTTTTATTACATTATTTTCACTGGAGTTTCTCTTTAAATGCTGCACTGAAGTTCATTCTGACAGTGCACTGCTGCATGCATTTTGTGTATAATGCAGTGCTTTCCCATTCTGTATAGTTGAATGGTGTCAGTGCTGCAACACAGAGCAATGTAAGTGCAGAGCATTTGTGTAAAATTAACAGGCTTTTGCAGAGCAATGTGAGAGAATGCCTAGGCAATAATAGTACTTTATAATAGTGCTTGAATGGCAATACAGGCTACAGCAATCCTATCAACCTATGAAACCAATCACTTGTAGTATGGATTGTATAATTAAATTGTAAGGTGTGTGGCTGGCTCAAGGCAATCAAGCCAGCTAATATGCTAGAGATGGTCAATGGGATACAAATAATTCAGGCTTCTATGCATATTTAAAGGACCACTATTGCGGAAAATAGTAAAATGTAATATGCATGTAAACACATAAAAATAAGAAGTACAGTATGTTTCTTCCAAAGTAACGAGATATAAATGACTTTTCTCCTATGTGGCTGTCACTTACAGTAGTCAGTAGAAATTTGATGGAACTGACAGGTTTTTGGTTAGACCATATCTGTATGGGGGAGTCTCCGTATTTATTTTTATTCTGTACAAAAGCACTCGCTCAAAAGGATCCATAAAAAGATGCAAGGCAACACATATACTCGCTGTTCTAACACATATACCTGTTTGCACACTATTCAGTTGGACTGAGCAACTTCTGTTCACTAAGTGCTTTTAAAAATTTTGAAAACCCAGAAAATCACACATGAGAAGATGGGCTAATCCAAAACCTGCCAGTTCTGTCAGCTTTCTACTACCTACTGTAAGGCCCAGTGCACACCAAAACCGCTAGCAGATCGTCAAAACGCTAGCGGTTTTGGGAGCAGAGGCAGATATTTGGCCGGGTGCACACCAAGCGGATTTTGTATGCGATCCACCAGCCGCATCAGCCAGTGAAAACGCTTGGCTATTGTATTTCAATGTGTGGTGCACACCGGCAGTTTGAGGTTTTTTAGCAAACCGCAAACGCGCAGCAGGAGGCGCGTTTGCGGCTTGGCAAAAACCTCAAACCGTCGGTGTGCACCATCCCATTGCAATACATTAGCCAAGCATTTTTCCAGGCGGATGCGGCCGGCGGATCGCTCCAAAAACCGCTCGGTGTGCACTGGGCCTTAGTGACAGCAACAAAGGAAAAAAGTAATTTCACACTCTCTCTGGGAGAAATATACTAATGTGTGTTCATGTATTTTTCAATTTTTCGTGATAATGGTCTTTTAATGAAGATTGTATGTTGCTTGGATTTGGTCCCGTGAGATTCATAGGCCCACCTTCTGTTTGAAGAACTAGCGCTTTGTACACAAAAGTAGATCACCTTTTCTAAGAGCTTGTGATTTGAAAAGCTCTTAATAATGTAATGCTGTGTCTTTGATCCGACTTGAGGGATTTTTTTTTTAAATCACTCATGGCATTACTTTACATTTAAAAATGAGAAAAGCGCTGCCAGCGGGTCCCAGACCTAATGGTGGCCATGTTAAATCATTTCGACTGATCCAAATTTTTGATTGGAAGTTTTGAAAAAATTGATCGCTTTAACACAAGTGTGTTTGAGATGATAGTAAATGTTGAAAAAGTTGGGTGATTAGAAAACTGTTCCAATTGTGTGTAGGTTCTTCATGTTAGGATGTGGTTGGTAACCAAGTAGCGAGTCTTCATATACGCAAGGCAGAATCAGGTAAAAAGGGCACTGGAGCCCTTATGGGAAAAAAAGGCACCGGCATAGGCGCCTATAATAAAAGTCGCGATTAGTGGCAGAAGAAGGAAATGTATAACTTTTTAAAATGCTAAAACGTGCCCAATTAGCAGCAAGCACTGCAAATATCCGCACCCAGAGGAGCCAGATAGAATCGCGGGTGCCATTGCATAGCGGGCATCCCGGGCACCCAAATTTCACATCTTCGCAGCATATGTGGTTTTGCATTGGAGGGGGGCCAGGGTTAAGGTTTAGGACTAGGGGATAGGGTTAGGTACCACCAGGTGGCGGTCTTAGGGTTAGGAACCACAAGGGTCTTGGACTTGGGCATCACGAGGGGGGCAAGGTACCGGAACGGGGGGTTTCTTAGGGTTAGGCACCATCCAGGAAGCGTTGTGTGTGAGAGTAGGGTTTGGTTTAGCTATAGTATAATATCAGTAAATATTACCGACACTTTACTATGGAATCCAGCAGTAGATCACTATAGTGATGGTCTACTAGCGGCAATCCCCTGCGCCCTTTTTTCCAGGCGCCTTTATTTCATGTTTTTATAACAAGGGTTTTGGCCAGCACTCTTATATTTTAATATTTATTAATCATAAGCACATTTTCCAGTGTTTAAAGAGTCTCGAGGACCCCTTTTCTCAAGGAGTTTACAATAATAAGCCCTCGGGGACTCAATTGCAGCAGCCTCCCACACTGTGCACATCGCTAGTGTGAAAGGGGGGCCTACAAGTCCCTGAAGTTGTGGAAATTTGCTTATTAAATAAAATGTTTTGCAGAGTGCTGGCTTAATCTCAAGTGTACACTAAAGCTTCATAGAGATACTAGATTTCCATCTCACTGCAAAAATGTAGTGTTTGTTATTACATTGTGTATTTTGTTTAGTTATTTCGGTGAGCTCAGTTGCAGCCTGTCTGTTCAGTGATGGTTACTAAAATTGTCACCTGGAACCTTCACCAATGGTCTTTTTCTGACATCAGTACCTGTTGAATGGTTTGTACACAGCTTAAATGCTAACAATGCAGTGTATTCCAGGAGTTAGTGACACTGTTTCTGCAGATGAACTCTTACCAACTATTCTGAGATGCAGAGCAGCTCCATCTTTTGTCAGATGATATGATAACCTGACACTAGCCTGAAACAATCCTGGCGGATCAAGTTATTGGCTGAATATTATATTATGTCAGGTGCAGTGAGTGAATGGCTGACAAAGCATCTGTTTTATTCTGCTGTTATGTGGCAGAGTAACTGTGCCTGACACAGTTATTGGTACTTTCTGTCAAACATTGCCAATATTGGAGCTAAAGGAGGTCAGGGAAGATTACTGTAGGTAGGTTAGTGGTAGAATGTATGTAAAGTGTTGGAGTCAGATTACCATTAGGTTGAGATCCTTGAGGTTTGGTGTTGAATTAAAATTTTCAAAACCAATGAGAAACCTTGTTTCAATTAGCAATTGAATTGTGTGTTAAAGTCCCAACATTCCTCAAGCATTTTATTTTCTGTTTTATTCATATTTTTTTTAATATGTGGCAGTGACCAAGTTATGTTCCGTATGTAATCCCCAGCAAATGTAAAATCATAATTCCGTTTTTTTTTATCATTTATGTTGCCATCGTCTACAGATATGGTGTGTTGGGACACCTGTGTGCATGTTAGTTGCCGCTTTGGCCAAGTTCTATCTTGCATGTATACGTAGCTTTAGCAATAGTATTTGACTTTAAAGAGCACCTCTGGCCAAAGAAAGGTCTGAATGGCAATACATATATGTAGTCTATGCACTGTGTAGTTAGATGAACATATAAAGTTAACATCTGGTACATCATAGTGGATAGAACAGACTCACATTATGGTATAGCTGTAGCAGCACTTCCTCCTTTATCCTCATGCTGAAGTACACACTCAGCATGTGTCCTCCCATCCAGCCTGGTTCCCTCCTCTGCCCCTCCCCCCCCCCCTTTCTTCCTGCCTGGATCAAATTACATCTCTTTTCACAGTGTATAGGAGAGAGAAGACACACAGCAGACGTGCTGCAACCTGTCTTATCATGTCTGTCTGCTATAATTCTTATTTCAGATGTCTGCCTGCCTGTTTGTATTAGATCATATCTCTTTTCACAGAGGTTGTAGGCTGGGAGAAGACTGGGAGGACATGGGAGGTGGAGTTATGACATCAATCCCCGTTATGACATCAATCCCCCAGCATCCTTTGCACCTATCTTTAGCAGAGAAAAAAAATGGCCGAGCCCGATTTCAGACAGGGGCTGGGAATTTCAAGACCATGTGTAGAATACAAACCCTGGGGGTGAGAAAATCACACTTTATTATGTGTGATTTTATATATTTTGGCAACTGCCTAGGTTTAAACCAAACTGTAATTTTATAATTTAGGTACTCTTTAAAAATACAGTAGTACTTTAATTTTTTACATCCAAAAAGCTGTGGAGTCAGTCGAGGAGTTGGAGCAATTTTTGGTACCTGGAGTCTGAGCCGGTGGTCTCAATAAACTGAGGAGTTGGATGATTTTTGTACAAACTCCACAGTCCTGATAAGGATTACACTAAGGGTCCTTTTACACTTAATCAGTTGCTCTCAGTTAAAACGGAAAGAAAACTGATTTTCAAAGTAAGTCCCATGTTTTCCTATGGCACCTTTCACACTTAACGCGTTTTAACTGAAATCTTCTTCCCAATGCACTGCTATGGAAAAAAACGCGTACTAACGCGTACCAACGCACACTAACGCATACCAACTGATTAAGTGTAAAAGGGGCCAAAGGAGTTGGAATCGAGGAGTCTGAGCCATTTTGCGTACCTGGCGTTTGGTGGTTTCATAAATTGAAATGTTGGATGATTTTTGTACAGACTCCACAGCCCTGATTTCTTCTACTGTACATTCAAAAACAATCAAGTAAATTTAAGGTGAAAGTCCCCCATGGCTATTTGACAAGGTGTAGGCGAGTGCAAGTTTGCTACTTTATTGACTACAGGATCACTTGACTGTTTTGCTTGCCTATACTGCTTTAGCTGTTAGAGGCATCTGACAGCTCACAGTCAGTTGACTGTGAGCTTGTAGTTGATTGCACTAATCAGGGGCATCAAAACTTTTTAGACTAAGGACCATATCATTCTTGAGATTGTTAGGGGGGGCCGAACTAGCAAAATCAAACACAATTTTGCCAACTGTCTCCGGTTCCTGCAAAAGGAAACCTATTGACCAGCAATAGTTCTCCCTCCAAAACTATAAGATAGATAGATAGATAGATAGATAGAGTTTTGGAGGGAGAACTATTGCTGGTCAATAGGTTTCCTTTTGCAGGAACCGGAGACAGTTGGCAAAATTGTTTGATTTTGCTAGTTCGGCCCCCCTAACAATCTCTCTAGAGGGCAGTGAGAGACAATAGCAGAGGACTTCTGTTTTCAGTTTCTATATATGCTGCTAGATGCCAAGTTCCCGGAAGAGGTTCTTCTACAGGAGGGGTGTCCATAGCGCATGTGCCAATTCCTGTTCTCCATCTACAGACTGTTTGATAAAATGAGATAGATATAATATGTAATAATAAAATATATATATATCACACACCACACACACTGGTTTGCAAAAGTATTCGGCCCCCTTGAAGTTTTCAACATTTTGTCATATTACTGCCACAAACTTGAATCAATTTTATTGGAATTCCACGTGAAAGATCAATACAAAGTGGTGTACACGTGAGAAGTGGAACGAAAATCATACATGATTACAAACATTTAAAAAAAAACTGTAACTGCAGAGTGGGGTGTGCGTCATTATTCAGCCCCCTGAGTCAATACTTTGTAGAACCACCTTTTGCTGCGATTACAGCTGCCAGTCTTTTAGGGTATGTCTCTACCAGCTTATCACATCTAGAGACTGAAATCCTTGCCCATTATTATTATTATTATTATTATTTATTGAATTTATAAAGCGCCAACATATTACGCAGCGCTGGACAATAAATATATACAATGATACAAGGTTGACAGACATAACAAGGTTATACAACATAGAACAAAGTTATAAATGCAAATTGTACAAAATACATGATCATGCAATATGGGCTGGTTAGGTAGGCCCAGTAATACAAGTGCAGGCTGTCATAGGACAGGAGTACATGATTCTGTAGATTACACTAGGGAATGGAGGACCCTGCCAGAGGCTTACAATCTAAGGGTGGGGTGGAAACACTAGGTGGGGCTGTTAAATATTCAGTAGAGAGTTACTGTGTGGTAGGAGGTGGGTAGGCCATCATAAAGAGGTGGGTGTTGAGGGCTTGCTTGAATGAGTTGAAAGAGGGAGCAAGTCTGATGGGTGGTGGAAGGGTGTTCCATAGGGTGGGGGCAGCTCTTGAGAAATCCTGCAGGCGGGCATGGGAGTGTGAAATGCGTGCGGTGGTGAGGCGAAGGTCGTTGGAGGATCGGAGGGGGCGACCGGGTGTATACCTGTGAACAAGCTCCGAGATGTAGGTAGGGCAGGTTTTGTGCACAGATTTATACGCCAGTCATAGAATCTTGAAAGTTATCCTGAAACGGATAGGGAGCCAGTGCAGGGATTCACAAAGGGGAGATGTGGATGCGGAGCGGTACGAAAAATGGATGAGTCTTGCGGCCGCGTTCATCACTGATTGCAGGGGGGCAGTGCGTTTCAAGGGGAGGATAGAAAGGAGGGCGTTACAGTAATCAAGTCGAAAGATTATGAGGGCATGGATGAGCAGTTTGGTCGTGTCCGGAGTTGAGAAGGGGCGGATCTTGGAGATATTACGGAGGTAGAAATTTTAGGCTCTGGTGATGATTTTGATGTGTGGGATGAAGGAGAGTTCAGAGTCCTAGGTGACACCCAGACAGCGGGCCTGGGAGGTAGGGTGAATGGTTGTTATCGATTGTTAGGTGTAAATCTGGGAGGGGTGTAGTAGCATGGGGTGGAAAGATCAGGAGTTCAGTTTTGTCTAGGTTAAGCTTCAGGAACCTAGCAGACATCCAGGAGGAAATTGCTGAGAGACACGTGGAGACCTTGTTTATGGTGGTGGATGAGAGATCGGGGGTATGGAGGTAAATCTGCGTGTCATCGGCATAGAGGTGATATTTGAAGCCCAGGGAGGAGATAAGCTTGCCAATTGAGGAAGTGTATATGGAGAAAATAAGGGGGCCCAGAACAGAGCCCTGGAGGACCCCAACTGCGAGGGGGGCAGCGGTTGAGGAAGAGCCATTGAAGGAAGTTGTGAAGGAGCAATTGGATAGGTAGGAGGAGATACAGGTCAAGGCAAGACCATGGATGCCCATGGACTGTAGTGATTGGAGGATGAGGGGGTGGTCAACAGTGTCAAATGCTGCAGAGAAATCGAAGAGCAGGATGGAATAACTGCCTTTGGCCCTGGCAAGGGTAAGGTCGTTGACCACCTTGGTGAGGTCTGTTTCAGTTGAGTGTGCAGGTCGGAATCCAGACTGTAGGGGTCAAGTAGGGTATTGGTGTTGATGTATTGGGTAATGCGTTGGTGGACTAGGCGTTCGAGGAGTTTAGAAGCATAGGGAAGGAGGGAGATTGGGCGGTAGTTTGAGGGTAGGGCTGGGTCGAGTGAGGGTTTTTTTTCAGCAGGGGAAGTACAGTGGCCTATTTGAATGCTTTAAGAGAAGGTGCCTGTGGAAAGGGAAAGATTGAACAAGGAGGTGAGGACTGGGGCCAGGTCAGGGAAGTGGGGACGAAGAGTATTTGTGGGTACAGGATCACAGGGGGAGGAGGAGGGGGGGAAGCCGCTAGCAGCAGGCTCATTCTTGCCCACTCTTCTTTGCAAAACAGCTCCAGCTCAGTCAGATTAGACATACAGCGTTTGAACAGCAGTTTTCAGATCTTGTCACAGATTCTCGATGGGATCTGGACTTTGACTGGGCCATTCTAACACATGGATATGTTTTGTTTTAAAACATTCCATTGTTGCCCTGGCTTTATGTTTAGGGTCGTTGTCCTTCTGGAAGGTGAACCTCCGCCCCAGTCTCAAGTCTTTTGCAGACTCTTAGAGGGTTGCTTTCAAGATTGCCTTGTATTTGGCTCCATCCATCTTCCCATCAATTCTGACCAGCTTCCCTGTCCCTGCTAAAGAGAAGCACCCCCAGAGCATGATGCTGCCACCACCATATTTGACAGTGGGGATGGTGTGTTCAGTGATGTGCAGTGTTAGTTTTCCACCCACATAGCGTTTTGCATTTTGGCCAAAAAGTTCCATTTTGGTCTCATCCGACCAGAGCACCTTCATCCACATTTGCTGTATCCCCCACATGGCTTTTGGCAAACTGCAAACAGGACTTCTTATGCTTTTCTGTTAACAATGGCTTTCTTCTTGCCACTCATCCATAAAGGCCAACTTTGTGCAGTGCACGACTAAAAGTTGTCCTATGGACAGATTCCCCCACCTGAGCTGTAGATCTCTGCAGCTTATCCAGAGTCACCATGGGCCTTTTGACTGCATTTCTGATCAGCGCTCTCCTTGTTCGGCCTGTGAGTTTAGGTGGACTGCCTTGTTTTGTTAGGTTTACAGTTGTGCCATACTCCTTCCATTTCTGAATGATCACTTGAACAGTGCTCCGTGGGATGTTCAAGGTTTTGGAAATCTTTTTGTAGCCTAAGCCTGCTTTACATTTCTCAATAACCTTATCCCTGACCTGTCTGGTGTGTTCTTTGGACTTCATGCTGTTGACGCACGCACGCACGCACGCACGCACGCACGCACACACACACACACACACACTTACTTACTTACTTACTTACTTACTTTGTAAAGTGTGGACTGTAGGGGTGTGGCGGGCTGCACACTAAACTGCAGCAGTGTCTTGTGCTCTCAGCCGCCACAGTGCATGCTGGGTGGGAGATGTAGTCCTTTGATGTGAGAACATTTCCTGGCTGGCTACTCACTTTGAAGGGCTGCATCTGGCTGGAAGCGCATTAAACATGCTGCTGCTCCTGCATGCCTGGCATGAGAACATAGCACAGCGCACACAAACTGGGTGCTAGGGAGCAGCCCTCCAAAGGTAAGCAATGCCTGTCACAACCCCTCCTCAATCCAACATACCACACTAGGTTCATTTGGTATATTTTTAGTCAGTGGTCAGTTTCCCTTTTAAAACACAGCTGCTGTTGGGGTGTTAATATGAAGTACTGTTTAGTGTAAAATACACACATATATATATACATTATTATTATTATTATTATTATTATTATTAATTGAATTTATAAAGCGCCAACATATTATGCAGCGCTGAACATACTGTATATACATACCTGCTCTGCTGCCATCACTCTCCTCTCTTGCAGTCACTCAGCCTGCACTCGGCAATGTCACCTCCTCTTCTATCTTCTTAGCTGGCACCTAGCTGCCTTCACACACCATGCTGCAGCATGCTGGGGTGCCTAAACCCCAGCCTATCAACTCTAGTGGCACCATTCTACCATTCACTGGGACATGAAGTG
The DNA here is from genome assembly GCF_040937935.1 of Hyperolius riggenbachi. Lineage (NCBI taxonomy): Eukaryota > Metazoa > Chordata > Amphibia > Anura > Hyperoliidae > Hyperolius > Hyperolius riggenbachi. The sequence goes on along the minus strand of NC_090647.1, from coordinate 211,857,173 downwards.
TAGGGGTGGAGCTACTGCGAGAGGGCAGGGCTACCACAAGAGGGGATGAGCTACTGTGGCCGTCCGCGAACATCAGGATGGGGCTGTATGCAATTAGATAGAGGAAGTGCGTCGGGGGAAACTGGAAAAGGCTCAGACTTAGGACACCACTGCCATAGGTGATCAAGCTGGAAGCCACAAATCCAGGTATGAGAAATAGCTGAAAGACAGTTATTCCCATGAAGTGGATCCATGGCTACTGGTTTTTATTATCTGCACTGTCCAACTGGGTTTTGTTTTTGTTAACCTGCTAGCGTGTTCCTGATTTCTGGATTCAAACCAGAGTACCTTGTAAGAAACCAATTTATATCTAGGAAAAACGAAGAGCTTCCCATAAGTATAATGGAAGGAATTGGCCCTAATCCAGAAAAAAACAAACCTTAGATTGTGAGCCCAGTAACTCATGGCAATAATCTGATGTACCGTGTAAAGCGTAGCAGGTGACTTTGTTCGGAGAAAGTAAGTCCCACTGTGCTGGCAGATGTATACATTGTGTACAGATCTCTAGCTCATGTACCAGACTTTTCTCGTGGAAATAAGATATGTGAATAATGGCATATCCTCTCTTTCACCTTTTTACTCCAGCAGGGTTAACTAGGGTTTTAATCTTGATACTTATTAAAGAGACTCTGAAGCATTATTAAAAATTGCTTTTTACCCTATATTCAACATGGGCAGGTTTGCCCCTGCTAAAACGCTGATATCCTGTGGCAGAACGAGGGGTCTTTACGCCCCAAATCCCCCCCCCCCCCTGCAAAATCCACGACCAACTTGATCGTAGATTTTGCTGCTCATGGCGGCAGGGCTAAAGGCTGTAGCTCTGCCTCCATGCACGTCTATCAGCCGGCGGATCTCCGCCTCTCCCCCGCCCCTCTCAGTGAAGGAGGACTGAGAGGGGCAGGGAGAGGCAGCGATCAGCGCTGATAGACGCGCTGAGAGGCAGGGCTGCGGCCATTAGCCCTGCCTCAACAGGAAGCGCTCCCCGGGCAATATGGAGTGTATTTGGGGGTAAAGACCCCTCGTTCTGCCGCGGGAGAGCGGCGTTTTAGCAGGAGCAAACATGCCCCTGTTGAATATAAGGTAAAAAGCTGTTTTTAAAGTCGCTTCAGAGTCTCTTAAAATATGTGAAGTATTGCAGAATGTGATGAACTCGTAGTGTTTGCCTATGTTGAAGTCTTTCTTACTGCTGCTTTTTAGGGAGTGGTAAAAAACAGATGGGCAATCCTCTACCTTTTGCTAAGCCTTAGTGAAGACCCACGCAAACAACCAAATAAGGTAAGACTTTTTACCTCCCACAGATGTTCTATATGTGGTAGATGCTGTAGTTTTCTGGTGTTTTTCTAGAGCTTATAATAGTGAAGTTTAGTCTACACACACACACACACACACACACACACACACACACACACACACACACACACACACACACACACACACACACACACACACACACACACACACACACACACACACACACACACACACACACACACACACACACACACACACACACACACACACACACACACACACACACACACACACACACACACTTATTACACACACACACTGACACTTATTCCACACAAACACATATGTATATATTACCTACACCTACACACACACTTACACACACCTACATACACACACACCTACACACACACCTACACACACACACACCTACACACACATACACACACACATATACACACACACACACACACACACACAACTACACACACACACCTATATACACACACACACACACCTATATACACACACACACACCTATATACACACACACACACCTATACACACATACACACACACACACCTATACACACACACACACCTATATACACACACACCCCTATACACACCTACACACCCCTATACACACCTACACACCCCTATACACACCTACACACCCCTATACACACCTACACACCCCTATACACACCTACACACCCCTATACACACCTACACACCCCTATACACACCTACACACCCCTATACACACCTACACACCCCTATACACACCTACACACCCCTATACACACCACTACACACCCATACACACCACTACACACCCATACACACCACTACACACACACATACACACCACTACACACACACATACACACACAACTACACACACACATACACACAACTACACACACACATACACACAACTACACACACACATACACACAACTACACACACACATACACACAACTACACACACGCATACACACAACTACACACACACATACACACAACTACACACACACATACACACAACTACACACACGCATACACACAACTACACACACACATACACACAACTACACACACACATACACACAACTACACACACACATACACACAACTACACACACACATACACACAACTACACACACACATACACACAACTACACACACACATACACACAACTACACATACACATACACACAACTACACATACACACACCTATACACACACCTACACACCTATACACACACCTACACACCTATACACACACCTACACACCTATACACACAACTACACACCTATACACACAACTACACACCTATACACACACACACACCTTCCCATAATTATTCATACCCCTGGCAAATTTTGATTGTGGAACAAAAAAAAAACAAAACATTTGTCAGCTTTTTACATTTGAGCAAAAAGTGTCCAGTTAATTATAAATTATTCATACCCTTCACAAACTGTCAGTCTGTGGGAAAATCCAAAGTTCTATACATTCCAAATAGTCCAAGCTGTTCTAAAGCATCCTAATTACCCTGATTAATTGGGGACAGCTGACAGCTGATTTAATCAACTCAACAGGTGAAAAACAGCAGCTCTCTGCAGTTGGTTTGTGGGCAGTCATGCCTAAGGGCTCGTTTCCACTATCGCAAATCTGCATGCGTCCAACGCATGCGGATTCGCACATGTAATGCAAGTGGATGGGCCTGTTTCCACTGTAGCGTTGTTGAGGTGCGTTTTTTTTTTCAGCTGTGAAAAAACGCACAAAAGAGCCGCAGAATTCGCCTGCGAGTGGAATGCATGCGAATCGCATGCAATGTATTTAATAGGGAAATCGCTTGCTTTTTCCCCATGCGTTTTTTGCCGCAAATTCGCATAGGTCCAATGTAAATTCACACAGGCAGTGACATGGTTAAAATTGCATATACGCTCACCTATGCGAAATCGCATGCGAATTCGCGGCAAAAACCGCATGGGGAATCGCATCCGCATGCGATTTCATCAGCGTTGGAATCCAGGTGATTCCGCACCGCAATAGTGGAAACGAGCCCTCAGACAAAGGAGCTCAGTGGTGACCTGTGGCTGTGCATTGTGGCTGCTCACAAGTCAGGAAAGGGCTACAATGCCATTTATAAATGTTTTCCCTTTCCAATGGCTACAGTGCAAAGTTATTAAAAAATAATAAAAGATGTTCCACACTGTGAAAAATCTCAGTGGATGTGGTCAGAAGCCAGGCCAGGAGGATAGCAAGAGAGGTGAAAAAGAATCCAAGGATCACCACCAAGGCCACCCTGGTGAATCTGAGCTTTGCTGGTGGCAATATGTCAAGGCAGACAATCCAATGGACATTGCACACTGCTGGGTTCCATTGATGCAGACCAAGGACGACGCCACTTCTCCAGATAAAGCACACAAAAGCTCGCTTGGCCTTTGCAAATGCTCGTCAGGACAAAGATGACTTCTGGTCTTCTGTGTTAGAATCAGAATCTATTTATTTCGCCAAGTACAACGGTGGATTGTACCCGGAATTGGTTTTGGCGCATACAGGGTCATTGATGAAAAACAAGAAAATAGCACGTTTAAGCATGGTACATACGTAGACGTGGGACAAGCATACATAGGACAACATTACAGTTTGAGCGTACACTTAAAGAGAAACTCCAACCAAGAATTGAACTTTTTCCCAATCAGTAGCTGATACCCCATTTTACATGAGAAAGACAATGATTTTCACAAACAGACCATCAGGGGGCGCTGTGTGACTGATTTTGTGCTGAAACCCCTCCCACAAGAGGCTCTGAAGACCGCGGTACTGCTGGCAAACTGCTACAATGTAACAATGTTCAGAGACAGGAAATAGCTGTTATTAGCTGTCTAACAGCCAGAGCAGCTAGAAACAGCTAAATAACCTGCCCACAGTAACAATGTCACCATGTAATAAATGTCAGAATGTTAATCTGGGAGAGGAAAGATTTTACAATGAGCAAACACTGACTAAATCATTTATACATAATTATGGTAAAAAATGAAGCACTTTTTTTACTACATTATTTTCACTGGAGTTCCTCTTTAAGCAGAGCGTTGTATACAGTTAAGCATGGTACATACGTGTAAACAATAAAAGCAAAACAAAAGCAAAAACAGAGCATTACAGCATACACGTACAGTTGACGTAATTCACAACAGAGCATTACAGCATACACGTACAAATAACGTAATACAAACATAGCAGGACATACACTGATAGCAGGAACAGAAAAGAGTGGGACTGGAGGAGCAGCCTGAGAGCTGATATGAGCGCTGCCATTTTCGGCACTGGACGCTACACAGCAACACGCTCCCAACTAGACAGGTGCTACCGTTGTCCATGAAGAGCAGAGAGGAAGCTGGGGGGGATAGAGAAAGAGAGAAGGGATAGCTAAAGAGAGAATAGGGAAGAAGAACAATGAGAGTGGGAGTAAGGTCCCTTGGGCAGTGCGGAGTGACTGGAAAGCGTCCCGTTTGGCTGGCTGTGCCGCAGTGATGCGAGATGGAGCTGGTGGGTGCACAGGCCCTGCTATGGAGCTGATGATTGCAAAGGGCCATGCAGCTCGGCCGATTTGGTGGAGCAGGGAACAGCGTGGTGGAGCAGGGAATGGCAGCTGAGGGGCCCGGAGATTGCCAGCAAGTTCAGCTTGCCCAGAGGTCAGAGAGAGCAGCCAGCATGGGGCTCACCTGGGCAGTAGCGAGGCTGCCCATCTCTCCTGCGTGTGCTCCATTTGCTCCAAAAGCCCTGGCACAGGCACAGTGGTGGTGGAGTGCAGGACATCAGGTACCCTGTTGACCCTGCAGCAACAGGCTGTGGGCGCAGGAGACCTGGCATGATGGTGGGACCCAGGTCTGAGGTGCTGGTGGTTCTGCAGCAGTGGAGTACCTGTGGTTGCTCTCAGAAATCCAGCTCCTGGCTTGCGGCCTAGTCCAGCGAGGTGTGGTGGTGAGGGCGACTGCGGCCACGTGAAGAGGCTAGTGTCCCAGGAGATGGAGCATTGGAGAGTAGCAGGCGCCAGTCTGAAGTCTGTAGTGGAGGGCGGAGAGCAGAAGTAGCCCTGACCCCGCAGACTCGTGGAGGTCGCTTGTCTTATCTGCACCTCTGTTGCGGCGACGAACGGTCCGAGGCAGCGGCAGCCAGGGAGGCTGCGTCTGGATTCCCCAGATGCAGCCCCACAGATGCAGCTCTCACTGATGGTCAGTTGTAACAAAAATGGCCTTTAACCCAAAGAACACCATCCCCACTGTCAAATGGTGGTGGGAACCTTATGCTTTGGGGGTGTTTTTCAGCCAATAGACCAGGGAACCTTATCACAGTAAATGGCACCATGAAAAAAGAGCAATACATGAGGATTCTCAATGACAACATCATGCAGTCTGCAGAGAAACTTGGCCTTGGGCGCCAGTGGACATTTCAGCTTGACAATGACCCAAAACGCACAGCAAAAGTGTTGAAGAAATGCTTAGCAGACAACAACATTTACGTTTTGAAGTGGCCCAGCCATAGCCTTGACTTGAATCAAATTGAGAATCTGTGGGGGGAGCTAAAGATCAGGATGATGGCAAGAAGACCCTCCAACTTGAAAGATTTGGAGCTCATTGCTAAAGATGACCTGTGGAGACATGCAAAAAGCTGGTCTGCAATTATAGAAAGCGTTTGATTGCTATAATCCTCTATAATAAAACCCCTGTGTCCCTGCGTAACGCTGTCTGTGTAGCTGGGTCTGTGTTTTTGCTACTGTGCATTTGCGCAGCACGGACCCGGACAGCAGTTGGGACAGGAGGACGGGGCCAGTGAGCCGGACGGGCAGTTGCGGCAGGTGCGCATGCATGCGAAGTTAAAAAAACAAAACAAAAACCTAGATTCCGTTTTTAACGAGTCTACTAGCAACCAATAAAAAGGACACTTTTTGCTGAAATGTAAATAAAAGCTGAGAAATGTTTTTTTTTAACATGCTGTCGGATTTGTCGTGCCGGCTTTGAAGGGCTGCAGCGAGACCCCCGTGGGACAGAGGAGGACTGGGGAAGACTCATTATGATCCTGAGGCTTTTCCCTCACGAGGTAAGTACCACCCAGGGGACGTTTTTCTCGTTAAAGTGTCTCTTTAAGGGGTATGAATAATTGTCAGCACCGTGGGTATGTATATGTATGTGTATATATCTTTATCTCATTTTATCTGTCTGTAGATGGAGAACAGGAATTGGCACATGCGCTATGGACACCACTCCTGTAGAAGAACCTCTTCCGGAAACTTGGCATCTAGCAGCATATATAGAAACTGAAAACCGAAGTCCTCTGCCTCACACTGCCCCCTAGAGACATGTGGCCATAAATACACATTACATCTGTACTAATTAGTAGCAGGGAAATGTAACAAATGAGAAATGCCTGTCCATTCTCTGTTGGTTTTTCCTGAATACTCTGGTTTAAAGAATACTTTAATTTATTTCTAGAAATGTAGTAAGGAATTTACAGTAGTAGGGTAACAGATGATAGTCTTGAAGACTAATTGAATAACCTTTAACCTGTATAAAAGTATATATATATTTATCAATGTGTTGCTCTTTTAGGTATCCAGCTATGCAGCGCTGTTTGCCCAGGCCCTGCCTCGTGATGCTCACTCAACACCGTACTACTACGCAAGGCCACAGACCCTCCAGTTAAACTACCAGGACCGTACTGTTCAGTCTGTGCAGAATTCTGTTACTATGACTAGTAGTGGGATTGGAAGTATTGGGATGTATTCTTTAAATGGACCAATGCCTGCACCTCAGTCTTTTGTTCCAGGGTAAGCTGTTATTCTAAAGCATTTTATACTTCACCTCTTGCCTAATTCCTGTTAACCGGATAGGTCAGGCCTCTTAAAAAGGTAGGCGAATCTGTGCAACCCTTGCTATTGTCCTATCCTAACCTAGTTCCCACATTAACCCTCCATAGGACGGTATACCTAACACTGACCCCCCCCCCACAACATCTAGCACTAAACAACCTCCACCCTACACCCCATACTAACCTACCCCACTACCTACTGCTGCTATCTATCGCCACTATCCTGATTCCAGTCCTCTAGTAGTTACTCAAGCGCAAGCTGCCTCCTCTACATGGAGTACAGCTACATAGTAAATCATGGAAATAACCTCCACTACATCATGCTGCTACTGAAGTAACTATAATTTGGAGTGTCAATTGCCATCGCTGTTGTCTCTAACTGGAGCTTGGATACATAGCTGAGCGGAAATCTGTCGCTAACTATATAGCCCAAATGACCTCCACTGTGGTGGCCTAAGCTGCAAGTTTATACTGTGGCCTATGTGATGCTAAATTTCTCAGGCACCGTCTGCCCAAATTATAATAATCTTAACATTCGAATAGTGCTTTTCTCCTGTTGGACTCAAAGCGCTTGTGAGGCAGCCACTAGCGCGCACTCAATAGGCAGTAGCAGTATTATGGTGTGTACACACTTGAAAGATAAATGAAAGATCTTAGGCCAATTTTACCCCCTTCCATGTAGTATGAGAGCCATACTCTACACAGTCTTTTCTATGGAGCTGAACTCCTCATTAGATAAAACTCTTTGCAAGATGCTGCACACAAAGATGCTGTACACATTCAAAAGATCAGTATCTGCAAAAGATCTGTTCCTGCAAAATGCATTCATAGTCTATGATATCTGCAGATCCTCATACACACCTTGTTTTAACAGACTTCATCTGCATATCTGACAATCATCTGCAGATCTAAAAATCCATCCTGGTGGATCTGATCTGCAGATGATCTGCAGATGAATGTCTGTTAAACAAGGTGTGTATGATGATCTGCAGATATCATAGACTATGAATGCATTTTGCAGCAACGGATCTTTTGCAGGAACAGATCTTTTGCAGATACTTATCTTTTGAATGTGTACAGCATCTGTGTGTGCAGCATCTTGAAAAGATTTCTATCTGATGGGGAGTTCAGCTCCATAGAATAGACTGTGTAGAGTATGGCTCTCCTACTACATGGAAGGTGGTCTGATATATTTAATTTATCTTTCAAGTGTGTACACACCATTAGGGAGTGTAGCCCAAAGAACTCCTTACTGAATAGGAGCTAGTTTACTGAACAGGTGCTAGCTTACTGAACAGGAAGAGTATAGCATCTCAGCCAGTACAGTGTTCTCCCCAGAATTTTTTTCCAGCCGGGTGGCATGAAAAAGTGGCCGAGGGCGTGGTTTAGCGCCTAAGCAGCATGGCCGCCTGAGAATAGAGCTCCTCCACTAGATCCCGGTAATCGGCCCGCCGCACCACCTCAGCCTAAAATTGAGGAACCGGAACGACCACATGTCCCTACCTAAACCCTCCGGAGACCAAGCGGCACAACAAACCCGCCAAATCCACGAGATCTTCCGCCCTCGGAAGACGGGGCCTTCCTTGCAATCCACATCCAACATGGCGCCGGCCCCGATTGCAAACAGCGACACCAACGCACCCAACTCCAGCCTACGACCCGATGAAAACCCTGAAGGAGGAGCAGTATTGGACATGCTTCGTGACATGCCCACCACAACTACAATGCAAGCTATAGCGGCAGACATCAAGCATACCTTCACAGCAGCCATTACGGACTTAAAAGAGGAAGTGACCAACCTGGCAACGAGGGTAAGCTCCCTCGAGAAACAAGACAGAGAGCTCAGCCAGAAAGTAGAAACACTGGAGAAGGCATCCGCAAGCCAGGACACAAAGATGATAACCTTTAACAGGAAGCTTGAAGACTTAGACAACAGAGGACGGAGACACAATATCAGAGTCCGAGAAGTTCCGGAATCCGTTGGCACCGATTAGATCAGGTCAGCCTTACTCTCTATGTTCAATAACTTACTTGAGAAGGAGTCGGACACCCCTATAACAATGGACAGGGCTCATAGAGCACTCAGACCCCGTAAATCCGATGACGACCCTCCTCGTAACATAATTTGCTGTCTCCAAAGCTTTACTTTAAAAGAAGAAATTATGCAGAAGGCACGCACCCAAGAGGCAATATACTTTAATGACACAGAAATCAAACTTTTTCAAGACCTCTCGCCTATAACATTGCAAAATAGACGAATCTTAAAACCTTTGATAGAGGAGTTACGCCAGCATAACATAATTTACAGATGGCGATTCCCCTTCTGCCTTGCTGCCACGAAAAATGGTAAGACAGCAAACCTCCGCGTCCCTGCGGACCTTCAAGATTTCTGCCTGACATTTAAGATTCCCAAGCCGAAGATCCCAGACTGGTACGCTGATCTGGAAGCTGCAACACCCCCAGACAGACGTAGACAGCGACACCCATCCTCCTCGGAGTCTGATGGTGACTCCATTAAATCTACATCAAGCCGGCCTCGAGACAGAGCGCCAAAGCTTTCCCGGATAAAAGAAATGGAGAGAAGGAACCTACGATCCTCTGCACGCAATTCAAAGCCTCCATCCTCCCAAACACAGGACGAAGAGGACTCTTGACTGCGGTCGTAACATCTTTCATGATGGCCCATTGCAGGCGTAGTTTAACTACTGCATTTCACAAGCAACTCCCAAGCCCGCCGTGAACCTCACGACCTGTTTGAGGCCTGACTATCCAGAGAATCGTATCACTTCTTGAGATGGCTGCTCCTGTGACCTCTGAACATCCAAGGCTCTCAAGGGGACCAATGACCAAACGCAACCTACCCCATCCTGATCCAGCTAACCGGCGGACATCTTACTGCTTATAAACTCACATGTTCAGGTCGTATACTCGAATGCTACCACTATATGTGAACATAATCTAAGCACCTCTCTCCTATATAGGATACAAACTAACTCGCCTCTGGTCACTTAGTCTGATTCTATATGCATATTCCAATACTGCTACCCCTTTACCTTGTTATGCACATTATACTTCATATTTTCAATGCAAATGTTTGACAAGGAAAGGTTTAATTTTCTAATTTTCCAATTTTCAGCTCTGCGCTAGTCATTTAAATATGTTTAATTCTGTCTACTAGCATATATAGTCTAATTGTTCTCTTAAATTCCGGTTCCTCAATGATATACCTACGCACTAGGCCGTAGGGTCTAGTGGTTTTAGAGCCTGTTATTTTCCTGCCTAGTCGTTTATACCTCCCCCACTCAGTGTGCACTCTCGTTAGACTGCACATCTGAAACCTGTCGGATTTAATACTCAGTCAGTATTTTTTATTACCCTGACTGATCTGAATGTACTCTAGAGCTCACAGCCTACTTATCCTACTTCTGGGGCATATCCTTTATAGGTTACCCCAGTACCTCCCTATTCCTCAAATGACTTCAACAAAATGTACGCACGATTCCCAGACCAGCTGGAGAATCTGCTCCTATAACGTACATGGTTTAAACACGCCTCAGAAAAGGTCCCAGATTCTCGACAAACTACACAATGACAAGGTCACCATTGCCCTCCTCCAAGAGACCCACTTTAAAACAAACTCAGTCCCTAGACTAACTGATACTATAACTCTCACTACTATGCCACCAACCCACAATCTAAAACTAAAGGTGTCTCTATCATTTTCAGTAAGCATTGTATGTTCCAAAAGCAGGACATCCTGATCGACCCCGAGGGACGCTATGTGTTTTTGAAAGGAACTGTTGGGACGAGAGATGTTACTGTTGCCAATATCTATGCCCCAAATACAGGCCAACTTAGCTTTATTACCAAAGCCTTAAATTCCCTACAAATGTTTGCCAAAGGGATGATTATACTAGGAGGTGACCTAAACATACCAATACTCCCCATTAATGACACCTCCACTGGTCACTCAGTACTTACCTACAAAACCCTGAAAGCAATAAAAGTTAAACTGAGCGAATTATCCCTTATGGATGCCTGGAGAGTCCTACACCCACAAGGTAAAGACTATACCTACTACTCTGACCCTGCTCAACGCTATTCTAGAATAGATTATCTATTCATAACGCAACCGGACCTAAACCTAGTCCGAAATGCTTCAATTGGCAACATTGACATCTCCGATCATGCCCCTGTATATATGGTTGTCCTGCTCCCAGCATTCAGAAATAAGCAGTTCAACTGGAGACTAAATCCCCAACTGTTGACAGACATCGAAGTCCAAGATGCAATAGCCAAAAAGCTGTCACTGTACTTCAAAGATAATAACACTGAAGATGTCTCACCGTTAACTATTTGGGAGACACACAAAGTGGTTATTAGAGGTGAATTCCTCAGAATAGGAGCCCGCAAAAGGAAAGAAAATCTTGAGAGATATAATTCCCTTATCTCCAAGATCCACAAATTAGAGCAGCAGCATAAGAAGTCACTACTGCAAACTACCTTGACGGAACTGACCCGTCTTAGAGAAGACCTAGTAACTTACCTAAATAAAGAATATAGGCGCAAATTCATGCTACAAACTAAGCTTTTCTACGAATATGGCAACAAAGCTGGCTCACTCTTAGCTAGGCTACTAAAAATAAAACAAGCAAATAGAGCCGTACACCAGATAAAAGATTCCAGTGGGAAACTATGTCATACCCTACCTAAAATAGCTAGCTCCTTTCGTTCCTACTACGCCCAACTTTATAACTTGAATGATGGTACTAACTCCCTATCTTCTCAACAAAACCGAGAAGAAGAAATTAACAACTTCCTGTCCAAATATGGTTTCACCTCTATCAACCCAGAACAAAAGGAAGAACTAGATAGCGACATCTCGGCAGTAGAATTCTTAGCAGCAATTAAAGCGCAAAAACCTGGGAAAAGCCCAGGCCCAGATGGCCTAACATCCCAGTATTATAAAGCTTATGCTGCTGCTCTGACAACCCTATTCCTGCAAGCTTTCAACAAGCTCCCCCCCCCCCAGAAAACCCCATCCAAACAACTCCTTGAGGCACACATCACAGTGATCCCCAAGCCAGGCAAGGATCCTAGTCTTTGCCAGAGCTACCGGCCGGTATCCTTGCTGAACCTTGACGCCAAGATACTGGCAAGGATACTGGCTGCGAGACTCCAAGAAATAATAGCTGAAAAAATAAAAAACGACCAAGTTGGTTTTGTCATGGGCAGAGAAGCCCGTGACAACACAGCAAAAGCGGTGGGGATTCACTCTTGGCTTTCTCGGCATTCGGTGGAGGGAATGTTTCTCTCCACGGATGCCGAGAAGGCATTTGATAGAGTGGCATGGGACTACATGTTCGCAGTGTTCGCAAACCTAGGTTTGGGTGACTCGATACAATCATGGTTGACACTACTATACTCTAACCCGACAGCTAGAGTCTCGGTAAATGGCACCCTGTCTGACTCATTTACTCTGAAGAATGGAACCCGCCAGGGTTGCCCTTTATCGTCCCTCATTTATGTGTTGACTCTGGAACCCTTCCTTAACATGGTAAGATCTAACACTGACATAAAGGGAGTCTCTATCTCCAACACAGAATACAAAATAGCAGCCTTTGCAGACGACTTATTGTTTTTCTTAACTGACCCGGAGAAATCCCTATGTACTCTCATGTCAGATTTTTCTTACTTTGGCAATATCTCAAACTTAAAAATTAATTACTCTAAGTCATTTGCCCTCAACATATCCCTACCACCTCACACTCTGAAAAAATGTCAAGATCTCTTCCCCTTTCAATGGGATCCAGAGTCGATAGCATACCTGGGGATTAGGCTCCCCTCGAGACTTGAGGACCTGTATAAACTCAACTTTGCCCCCCTAGGACAAAACCTTATGAAACTCCTTGAGGACTGGGGTTCCATTTCCTCTCTCTCTCTTGGTTTGGCAGGGTTGCCGCAGCAAAAATGTCTATATTGCCCAAGTTCCTATATGTTAGTCAGGCATTACCCATACATTTGCCACCTACCTACTTCAAAAGCCTCCACAAACAGCTACACCAATTCATTTGGGCCAAAACAAGACCCCGAATTGCCCTGGCTACACTAAGACGAGCAAAACTAGATGGAGGAATCGCCCTCCCGAACTTTAACACCTTCCATATGGCTTCCCAGCTCACTAGAATAATTGACTGGTCTGTCCACTCAGACTCTAAGGGATGGGTAAACCTAGAACAGGCCTTTGTATGTCCTGAGATAGCAAACTTACCTTGGTGCCCGTCCAAGACGACCACCAAACTAACAACCCCCCATCCTCTCATAGACGCTTCCCTAAAAGCTTTCTACAAAGCAGTCAAACAACAATCACTATCATACCCATTAGGACCCATGACACCAATACTCCGTAACCCAGATTTTAAACCAGGCTGGAGCAGAAACTACTTGAAGGGATGGGTCTCACACAACCCGCCTAAAATAGGTGATTTCCTAACTAATGGCAAACTGAGCACCTACGAGCAGTGCAGAAGCCTTACAGCACCTGACCCAATCCCTAATTGGACATATCAACAAATTGCCCACTACATCATGTCCCTTAAACCCATATCTAACCTAAGGCGCCCCTATACTACTTTCGACCAGAAATGCAACACACAAGAGCATCAAAGACATGTGACCTCTTGGCTATATAACCTACTCTCACCAGTAGACACACAAATCCTACTCCCATTCCAGAAAGAATGGCATCAAGCTTTAGGCAAACAATTTACCGACTCCCAATGGGAACAACTCTACACCAAAGCTCATAAGTCCACTTTAAACGTCTCTGCCCAAGAACAAAACTATAAATTTGTCACTTCCTGGTACCGCACCCCAGCTAAGCTACAAAAAATCTTTCCTTCGACCCCACAAATTTGCTGGAGATGCCGTGACAGAAACGCAGATTTAAAACACATAGCCTGGGATTGTCCCAAAATACAACCCTATTGGACCCAAATACACCTACTAATCAACCAAATAACATGTGCCTCTCTACCATTTAGCCCAGAAATATTTTTGCTACATGGTACCTCAGACTCCATAAAAAGTTACAAGAATTCTTCAGTCCCCTTCCTAATAAATGCAGCCAGAGCGCTCATCCCAGCCCTATGGAAATCCAACTCAGTTCCAACCATTAGATAATGGATCCAAAGAGTAGAAAAAATTAAAGAAATTGAGGAAAATATCTTACTAGCCCAAGACAAAGCTGAGAAAATAACTCTTATATGGGCCACATGGTATGAATTTCAAGACTCAGACACATACAAACAAGCACTGTTAAACCCCTCCTGATCTACACACACAGAACTTTACCAGACCACCACATCCCTACACCCTTTCTTGACCCCTTACTGCTGTGGCCTCCCTGCCAGACTAGGTCAGATACTACAATACTAGAGATTAACTCCCCTATGATAGCCCTACCTCAATTGATACTTTACTCCAAACTTAACCTCCTGGGGGATACAATTATATCGCCCAGGAGGTGGCGCAGCACTATTTTTAAAACATTTTTATTTTTTAAATCATGTAGCGAGCCCAGGGCTTGCTACATGATAGCCGCTGTGCAGCGGCATCCCCCCACCCCCTCCGATCGCCTCCGGCATACAAAGCAAACAGGAAATCCCATTCAGAACGGGATTTCCTGTTTGGCTTCCCCCGTCGCCATGGCGACGATCGGGATGACGTCATCGACGTCAACGACGTCGTGACGTCAGAGGGAGTCTCGATCCACCCCTCAGCGCTGCCTGGCACTGATTGGCCAGGCTACGCAGGGGGTCTTGGGGGGGGGGGGGAGCGGCACGGCGAGTAGCGGCGAATCAGCGCGGAGCGGCGGCGATCGGTATATACACGCAGCTAGCAAAGTGCTAGCTGCGTGCAACAAAAAAAAAATTATGCAAATCGGCCCACCAGGGCCTGAGAAAACCTCTGTGGCGGCTTACCCCGAGCTCAGCTCGGGATTATCCCCCAGAGGGTTAAAGCTGTGAGCCCATCAACATGAATAGCAACTACCCCAATCCTACTATATAACTCAAAAGTCAACTAACTCTAAGAAAACCCAAAAGGTTGCTTTAAGTCTGCAGAAATGTTCGGGTATTCTAATCTTGTTTTTCTTTTCTGTACAAATAATCAGTGGGTTATAATACTAGTTAACACTGTTTGTTTAATACTGCCGTTTATGTGTTTAGCTACTTTCAGCTACGGACAATCTTCAAAATGTATACGCTATGTAATGTTTATAATCAAAAATTTATCTCAAATAAAACAATTGAAACAGAAAAAGTGGCCGAGTGGGGCGAGATAAGAGAATGCAGGGCCAGTGCTTCTGTGAGCAATTATGCTTACAGAATAGGAGGTGGTAAGCCGATGACAGCCGGGTGCTCATCAAAACTAGCCGGGTGGAGCACCCAGCTAAAAGAGCCTGGGGAGAACACTGCAGTACTGCAGTACACTATCCAGCCACTGATCTGCTGTGTGCCCCATGCCTAATACTGTATTTCATACATTACTCATATTTAATAATTACAGTATTTGTATAGCGCTTTTCTCCTGTCGGACTCAAAGGCAGCCACTAGAGCGCACTCAGTAGGCAGTAGCAGTGTTAGGGAGTCTCACCTAAGAACTCCTGACTGAATAGGTGCTGGCTTACTAAAATACATAGAGCCGAGCATATCTGTCTGTTATGACAGGAAACCTAATGTTTTACGTAACAACTGTTTAGAATAAAATTACTTCTTCCTCACATAGGAATCATTAATTTCCGTTAACGAGCACATTCTGTTTGTGGCTCTGTTTTCCCTTTTTCCAGGCAGTCGTATCAAACACCAGCACTTGGTGATTCCCTCCGTCAACAGCTGGGCACACGTCTTGCATGGACTTTAGCTGCTGGTCAGCAGCCAGCTTTACAAACTATGACTGCCAAAGGTCTTCCAAGTACTGTGTCTCGCAGCGTGCCAAGAACTAGGAGAGAGGGAGAAGCAAATGGTAAGTCCTCACCTTACCTATTCAAAGGTGTAGCTAACATTATTAGATCTTCTTACCGTGGAATATAAATTCTTAGAGCACTCGGGTATTTGCTGTGCAAGAGATTGATTCTATAATGTTAGTCTGAAAATAGAAGAAGGGAACACCATGTCAAGAGATGTGGTATATCCTCGTAGAGAATTAAGATGATATCACTCATTACACCTAAACAAATTCTCTGCAGAAGTGATAAAAGGTCTTCTAGCGTGGAAAAAGTATCCAACTGAAACTGCCTTAAAGTGACCCAGAGATGAAGAAAGCTGCAGTTTTTTTACTTACCCGGGTCTTTCTCCAGCCCCATAAGCATGGCTGTGTCCATCGCCGTCCTCCTATGATGTCCTGTTCAGCCGCGGTGAGCCCCGGTAAGCAGCTCAGTGGCGGACCTTCTGCACATGTGCGGATCTTCTCTCAGACTGAGTCCGACTGAGCTGCTTGCCGGGAGTTGACTGCGGCTGAATGGAGGATTGCAGGAGGATGGCGAGGGACGCATCCATACTTAT
This sequence comes from Hyperolius riggenbachi, assembly GCF_040937935.1. Lineage (NCBI taxonomy): Eukaryota > Metazoa > Chordata > Amphibia > Anura > Hyperoliidae > Hyperolius > Hyperolius riggenbachi. The sequence goes on along the minus strand of NC_090647.1, from coordinate 211,840,432 downwards.
GGAGCTGGAGGAAGCCCCGGGTAAGTAAAAAACTGCAGTTTTCTCCATCTATTGGTCACTTTAAGGTGCCCATACATGGTACAATTTTTTATTATTCTGTTAGATGGAGTATAAAGATTTTTTTTTTTTTTTTTTTTCCCTCAACATCAACGCGATAATTGATTATTTTTTTTCTTGACTGAAAAAAGATTTTTAAACTTTCAATTCAATCATTTTGGACAAAGAAATGGGAAAGTTGAACATTTTATTGTACCGTGTATGGGCACCATTTTAGAAAGAAGACACCCCAAGGTATTCTGTTAGGTGTATGATGAGTTCATAGATTTTTTTTTGTCACAAGTTAGCGGAAAATGACACTTTGTAAACAAGAACAATTAAAATCAATTTCCGCTAACTTGTGACAAAAAATAAAATCTTCTATGAACTCACCATACTCCTAACGGAATACCTTGGGGTGTCTTCTTTCTAAAACGGGGTCACTTGTGGGGTTCCTATACTGCCCTGGCATTTTAGGGGCCCTAAACCGTGAGGAGTAGTCTTGAAACCAAATGTCGCAAAATGACCTATGAAATCCTAAAGGTACTCATTGGACTTTGGGCCCCTTAGCGCAGTTAGGGTGCAAAAAAGTGCTGAGTGGGAGAAATATCTCTGTAAATAGACAATTGTGTGTAAAAAAATAAATAAAAAAAATTGTCATTTACGGAGATATTTCTCCCACCCAGCATGGGTATGTGTAAAAATACACCCCAAAACACATTATACTACTTCTCCTGAGTACGGCGATACCACATGTGTGGCACTTTTTTGCAGCCTAACTGCGCTAAGGGGAATTTTAGCACCTCATGAAACGTGACAGATGGTCAGAAAAGTCAGAGATGCTATAAAATGGGAAAATTCACTTTTGGCACCATAGTTTGTAAACGCTATAACTTTTACCCAATGCAATAAATATACACTGAATGTTTTTTTTTTTTATTTATCAAAGACATGTAGCAGAATAACTTTCCCGCTCAAATGTATAGGAAATTTTACTTTATTTGAAAAATGTCATCACAGAAAGTTAGTCATTTTTTTTGACAAAATTCATGTCTTTTTTGATGAATATAATAAAAACTAAAACTCGCAGCAGCAATCAAATAGCACCAACAGAAAGCTGTATTAGTGACAAGAAAAGGAGGTAAAATTCATTTAGGTGGTAGGTTGTATGACCGAGCAATAAACCGTGAAAGCTGCAGTGGTCTGAATGGGAAAAAAAGGCTCTGGTCCTTAAGGGGCGAAAAGACTGTGGTCCTCAAGCGGTTAAACCTGGAACCCACTAGAGCAATTTTGTGAGCGTTTAGTGAGCGATTCAAACCACAAGCGATTTCCCTAAACGCTCAGCTAATGTTAATGGATGGGCCAAATTCCACTGGAGCAATTGCGATTCCCAAAATGCAGGACATGCAGCATTTAAAGCGTTAGCATTTCTGCAATGTAAAGTATATAAATGCTGGCATAATCGCTCATCAAAACCTACACAGAGCGATTTTGCTAGCGTTTTGAAGTTACTGCACACTGTAAAAAAATTTAAATTAATTGAAAGGACCAATCAGAATTAAAAACGCTAATCGCTACACAATCGCTGGCAAAAACCTTGCACTTTTTAAAATCGCTGCCAAAACCGCTCATGAAATCACTTACAAAACGCTAGCGATTGTGATTAGCGATAGCGTTTTGTAGTGGGTTCCAGTCCTAACTGTGGTTTCAAAACAAGCTGTCTCTTGGACATTTTCAAGCCACCTCACTTGTTGAGAAGTGCTGTAAAATGTTTACTTTCTCTGTGATTGAGAAATGGAACATTAACTACCTGCGGACCAAGTGAGTACGAATCTACGGCGGGCAGGGGGCGCTGCGGTCCTGACCGGACGTAAACTCTACGTCCCATTGACCGCGCGCCCCAGCCCGTCCGCGTCGCTCGGTCCGCTCTGCCCCCGCCGCAATGTGCTGCCCTGCCGCCTCTGACGGCAGAGCACTGTGAGCCGGGCAGGAGCAGTTTTCATTGGCTCCTGGCCCTGTCATTCATGTAAGCCGTTCCCATTGGCTTACATGGAATGACACGGTCAGGAGCCAATGAAAGCGGCTCCTGACCGGCGCACAGTGCTCTGCCGTCATAGCGACGGCAGAGAGAGCAGCCTGCGGCGGGGACAGAGCGGCGTGTACGGCGGGAGCGACGGTAACTTGCGGCGATTAGTCGGGAAGCGGCGGTTTGCTGGACCAGCACCCTCTGGTCCTTAAGGGGGCAGAGGGTGCTGGTCCAGAAAGGGTTAATATGTTCTCTCGCTTTTTCATGTAAAAAGTTGTTTTAGCAATAAACCTTGCTCACTTTTGTTTTGTTTGTCTGCTTTCTACTTGGGGAAATGGTGGTGTTGAAATTTGAAGGCCGTCATATAATAGACACTCCAAGATCGAGAAAGTTAATGGTCTAACACTACCTATTGTTGCTAAAACCTTATTTCAAATGGCCGTGCATACAAAGATTGAGCCTTAAAGCCTCTGAAGATGCAGGATACGCTAAACTGCTGATATGCTGCCCTACAGCCGCACCGTAGTGTTTTGGCATTTTGTTTTTTGGGTTTTTGGGGTTTTTTTGCACATTTATACAAAAATTATTTTTCATTAAAATACAAAATTATCCACACATAATTACAGCAATACATTCCACATTAAGAGAAGATAGTACACATACTCATAATCCGCCACAATATCAGTCCTCTCAAAAGGACACCTTGTATTCAGAGTCTATTCCAAGGCGGTTCCATTTATCATTACCCCTTATCAACTAATCTTCTCAATACTTTCCCCTACATTCACTCCAAATACACACCAACACTTCACCAAACCCTTCCCCACCTACCTGAACGGTGTCCCAGCTCTTCTACCCAACCATCTCTACTCGGTAAGTTTCTATATTCCTCGGTTCCTATAAATTCTCTTCAACCTTTCCAAACCTCTTCTAATTTGGCATGTCTTTTTAACTTCATTTATGCGCATAATTTTTGTATGCATGGCCATTTTAATGAAAACTGTTTTAGCAACCATAGGTTGTGCCAGACCATCAACTTTCTTGCTCTTGGATACATTTGTACTGGCTAACCAATAGGTCCTGAGCACACCTTTTTGCCAACTTTAGCACTACCGACTCTACCAACTCCCCAGATATGTACCATCATCACCATTGAATTAACGCATGAACTGCAGTGCCAGCTCATTTTTCTACATATTGGAATATACTATGATCCATGCCAATTGTCAGCATTCCAATCAGGCAACTTGCACTGTTGGATAAAAGAATGAACATAGTGACAGTTTTGGTAAAAAAAAAGACATCTGTCCATCAAGTTCAACCAGAAAGTAAACAAAACAAACAAAAAACACTGTCCTGATCCCGCACATATCCCTGTTGATCCAGAGGTAGGTAAGAAACCTTACCAGGCCTGGGCCAATTAGCCTTAAGGCTACTTGCACACCAACGTGCACCTAACGCAAGACCTGGTGCTCTTCGATGTGGACGTCAGAGTGAGCCGCGTTGTGCAGCTAACTCTGGCGTCCGTGATGCGTACTCTTGGACGCATGCGGCATCACGTGGTCCCGCCGGCCAATCGCCGCACCAGAAAGTAAACACTGCACGTCACAACGTGCAGTGAATATTAATTAGCAATGTGCCTGGCCGCTCTCCGCTCCTCCCCAACATGACTGAGCATGTGCAAACAGTCTGACGCGGCTTAAGCCGCTGTAACGCCGTAGCATGCTGCATTTTCGGAAGAACGTGCAGCGTTACATGTAACGCAACGTGGGCAGTGTGAACAGCCCACTTGTGTTACATTGCTGTACGTTGGGGGGGCGTTACAGGCTGCACTAACGTGCGCCTGTAACGTCCCTGTGTGTAAGCAGCCTAACGGGAACCTAAACTGAGAAGGAAATTGATTTTTCCTTTTAAAATAATACCAGTTGCCTGACTCTTCTGCTTATCCCGTGTCTCTAATACTTTTAGCCACAGCCCCTGAACAAGCATGCAGATCAGGTGCTCTGACTGAAGTCAGACTGGATTAGCTGCATGCTTGTTTCAGGTGTGTGATTCAGCCACCACTGTAGCCAAAGAGATTAGCAGGACGCCAGGCAACTGCTATTGTTTAAAAGGAAACATCCGTATCCCTGTCAGTTTAGGTTCCCTTTACAGAGGAGCTGTCAGCCATACTATTTCAGGAAAAAAAACACATAAGTAGATAAATACTTGCTCTACTTAAATAACATATGTATTGCACTGTCCATGTTTTGATTTTAGTGATTTTTCTACAGTAATAAATCTCCCATTTTAGCTGTGGCTATTTTGAAGCCAATCCTGTTGTTCTTTCCTCCCTTACTCTCCTCTGCCTGAATTGCCCGCCCTTCACTATAGAAAGTGAGTTGTCTCAGCATGAGAAATATTGGCCAATCAGAGAGTAACAGATGTGTGGGAGGGGAAAACAAGAGGAAAAAGAGGCTTCAGACAATCAGCCTGCATTAGTTAAAGTGAACCTCCGGACTAAAAATCTACTCAGCAGAACCAAAAAGGCTCGGTGTTTAAGTTTCACAGCATCAGAACTTTGTTTTTCTTACCAAAGCATCATTTTTTAGCTGCATTTTCAGCTAAGCTCCACCCATCAAAGAAAACTGCCCGGGCTTTTTTTCCCTCATGCTGTGCAAAGCATGATGGGATTTCGTATGTTGTTCACATTGCCTAGCAACTGGGAGGGGTGATCAGCACACAAGACAGTTGGAACTGTCTCATGCTCCCTGTCAGCTCCTTTCAACCAAAAAGATGGCTGCCGTCATGAAATCAAACATTTGTCTGTTCTTTTAAAACTTCCTTTTTGAGTACCAAATTTTGTGTGTACCAAATAGTCAGATAAACTGGGGAATGATCATTTATCAACAAGAAAAGTAATAGTGATTTTTACTTTTGGGTTTCCTGGTTAGCATCATTATTACTTGTTTACTAGATAAAAATAAAGAATTGATTTTTTTTTTTTTAAATTTATACCAGAGTTACACTTTAGAGAGACTCTGAAGCCTGCAGAAAAGGCAATTTTTATTTTACAATGTTGTTAGGCATGAATGCCCCCTCTGAGATGCCGCATCCCTGCGACTGAAATCTCAATTAACCCTCCCAAAACCACAGGGCAAAAATCCACAACTTTTCTGGTTGTGGATTTTGCTGCGCGAGTTAGGCAGAGCTTTGGGCTGTAGCTCTGCCTCCATGCGTGTCAATCAGCGCTGATCACCGCCTCTCCCCGCCCCTCTCAGCGAAAGAAGACTGATAGGGGCGGGGAGAGGCGGAGATCCGCGCAGATTGACGGAGGAGAGGCAGAGCTACTGCTCAAAGCTCTGCCTCTATGCAAAAGTGATCCCCGAATCTTCCCCGGGGATTAACCAGTTCGGCCTATCTGGACGAGCTTCCTCGTCCAGATAGGCGCTGCTGCCGCCGGCTGGTGCGCGATCGGGCGCGCCCCCGCCGCTAGCCCCCCGATCAGTGAATGGGAATATAATTCCCATTCACCAATCTAACTTCCCCGCAGAAATACCGACGCTTTCTATCCAGAGAGCGTGGTATTTCTGCCCCCAGGAAACTTCTCCCCAGCATTTTAGTTCCTGGATGCGAGATCGTTCGCATCCAGGACTTTTTTCACTGTGGCCATCTTATGGCCAAATAGTAAACTGCACCCACGTACATTTTTAATAAAAAAAAATTATTGTACATTTTAAAATTAGCAATTTCCCTCCCACACCAAAAATTACCCACATACATTTTTTTTTAATGAAAAAAAAAAATACAATTTTAAAAAAAACAAAAACATAAAATAGTTACTCAAGGGTCTGAACTTTTTAAATATGCATGTCAAGAGAATATGTTATTATGTTATTTAAAATTATAAGCTTATAAATAGTGATGGACGCAAATTGAAAAAATGCACCTTTATTTCTAAATAAAATATCGGCGCCATAAATTGTGCTAGGGACATTGTTTAAACGGTGTAATAACCGGGACAGATGGGCAAATAAAATACATGAGTTTTAATTACAGTAGCGTATATTAATTTCAAACTATAATGGCCAAAAACTGAGAAATAATGAATTTTTTTCATTTCTTTCTTAATCTTTCTGTTAAAATAGATTTAGAAAAAAATAATTCTTAGCAAAATGTACTACCCAAAGAAAGCCTAATTAGTGGCGGAAAAAACAAGATATAGATCAATTCATTGTGATAAGTAGCAATAAAGTTATAGGCGAATAAATGGGAGGTGAACGTTGCTCTGATGCATGAGATTTTTCGGCACTGCGGTGCTGAACCGGTTAACTGACATTTCAGCCGCGGGGATGCGGCATTTGAGGGGGCATTCATGCCTAACAACATTGTAAAATATAAAAACCGCGTTTTCTAGAGACTTCAGACTCTCTCTTTAAGGGAAAAGTTCCCTCCCAGCTCCAGATGGCAGTCAGATAAATACCTTGTAACTCCCAGGAGTTACTTAGTACAGGTAGTCCCTGGTTAACGAACGAGATAGGGACTGAATGTTCGTTCTTAACCTGAATCTGTTCTTAAGTCGGAACATTGTGCCATCTCTGTACCCTGTACCTCCTCTGTGCCTTCCTGTGCCAGCAATGTCCCCCTCTGTGTCACCTCTGCCCTGTGTGCCTGCTTATATAAGTTTAAAAGCCATTTTTTCTTTGAATTTTTTTAAATCGATTTTCTCAAAAACTACAAGTCCAATTGGAAAAATAAAATGTCCAGGCTTATTCCCATGGAAGCACATAATCCATGCCGAACGTAAGTCGGTAGTTTGTAAGTCGGGAACTACCTGAAATTATAGCCATGGATGCCCTGCAGTGCAAGGAAAGCATCCAAGACCTCTTTGGCATACTTCAATGAACGTTTCATTGAACAGAGACAATGAAACAGTAAAAAAGTAGATTTAAATAATTTAAACTGTGGGAGATCTTAAAAAGTCACTTTAGGAGGAGGAGGCTAGATATTATTTAACTCATCAGTTTTTCACCTCATGTTTCCTTTGATGTCTGTAGATTGGACTATAGAGTGTGCCTACAGGGGTTTTTTTTTCTTTCCCCACTGTGAGTAGGATAATGTTATATAATGCAGCTTCATAAGTAGACATGTTTTCCATAATGCTGCAGTTTTGGTGGCAATTGTTCACATTGCACTGCAGCCCTGTAACTAGTTGGTGGTTACGACATTCTGCTTAATCAGTATGTAAGCTTTTCACACTTCATGGTTACCACATATTGCTTGTATACTATATTATACAGCAGGGAGAAGTGGCAGCGCTTCCTAAGCTGCATCTGAATTACTACCAGCATAGATGTGCAGAGCCTAATTATAGGCAGGCTACACAACTCGCATTCTAAAAAAGATGCACTAAAATTAACATAATGGAGGGTGTTCGCTTCTAAAACCGTTTTCATGCAGTGTTCCGTAATACCCTTCCACTGTGATGAGGTCATCCTTCATGGAAGGGAACCTAACTTCTAATTACCAAACTGTGAACCTCGGGACAGCAGACCATAAAATGGTTTACGCCTTTTTTTTTTCTTTACAACAGGGAAGAATTAGCAGCGCTCCTAAACAAGGCTGCATCTGAAATGCCTACCAACAGAGGCCTGCAGACCCCCTAGAGCCAAATGCACACCTTGTATTCAATAAGTGCATAGTTTAGCATCTGTTTTGAATACAAACTGTGAATTTGCCTCTAGGGGGCTCTACTTGCCTCTGTTGGTAGTCATCCTGGTTTAGGAGCACTTCCAATTCTTCCCTGCTTCCACTATATTACTTTGCTGTTTGAATTATTTCTGGTTTTTAATGCTGTTTTGAACTTTGACTTATTTAAGAAACATTGTATTAAATACATTGCTGTTACAGGTTTGTGTATTTTTATTTTTTTCCAGGGTCTGTTGAAATCACAGAGGCCTCTCTAGTGAGAGATATTTTGTATGTGTTCCAGGGGATCGATGGAAAGTGCATTAAAATGTGCAATTCAGAAAACTGCTATAAGGTTGATAGCAAGGTAAAAAAAAAATGCCCTGGTTTTTGCAAGAAAAATAGCAGAATGACATTTCAGTCCTTGATTTCGGTACAGAAGTAACCAATTACAGCTGATGAAAATGGTTAAGGGAACATTGCAGGTTCTAAAAAGTGACCAGAATTACAGGGCTCTGAGGCCAAATTTAAGCTGTCCTAAATGCAGGAACTTGAGGTTCTTACCATGTTTCAGTACAACCTCAGTACCTATGGATCACAGGGGATTCATGTTCTTCCTGACTAGGAGAAAACATCTCCTTTTTATACAACCATAACAAAAAAACCAGTAGTGTCTACTCGTGCTTATAATACTTTAATCTTAGCCAGCGAAAACATAACAAAACGAGATTCACATCATATTAAAATCCTAAAACCAATTTGGACCACAAGAGCTTGTATCATTTTTCACCCACTGTCCTCATGGAGGTGTATTGACCTGATTGATCACCCAGCCGCAGCCTATGCAAATCAATCGGTCACCCAATCATATTTGGACAATCGTGGGCCCTCCACCCGGCGCACACCCCGAGGCCTCCTCACTCACTCACAGCTTGATAGTGCACTATCATTCAGAAGCTTCCTGATAGGATCACTGGAATAGTCCATATTACATCTTATTCATACCCTTAGTGTGTGTTATTAAGGTATACTGAAAACTTGTTAAATGGAGGTATAGCAGACAAGTCATTTCCAATCTCCACAGCATTATCTTACTTCATTTCCAACCACTGGATAATAGCACAATTCCAGGTTGACTGTAATCCCTCAGACTTCCGTCTATTACAAGAGCTTCAAAACTATGCAAGCAGTGTGTGTCTACATATGCTGCTGTTACTCACGACCTTGCTGCCATCTATTCAGTCCTTTTTCCAAGGGAGTTAAACTCAGGGCTCACAGTGGTGCACTCGCCCGACGCTACAAGAGCGTCACCTCACTTGCGCTGATATGGCTGGCTGCTCCGGTCTTCCTTTCCGCATAGCTGACGGAGGATCGTGGTGCTGCCCGGCGTCCCGGGGATGGTGAGCGCTCACGTGGTCCACCTAACCCCGCCCACTGACGCGTTTCGCCCCGCCCACGGGGCTTTCTCAAAGTGCGTGGGGTTGGTTAGTGCTACAGCATCATGTCTTTTTACAGGTTTCATCACGACTCATAGCTCCTCCCTGGCTGTAATCCGCCATCTTTCTTGTTGTCAAACTGTGGGCAAGATGAAGTCGGCATCTTTTCCTTATTCCTCCACATATCAACGATCATTTTAACAAGTAATTAAATAATGTTGGATCCAAAGGCTTCTCCTTCTTCACTATACCTCCAACTTATTTCAAGAAGTATACCATATTTAGATCGGAATTCAAACCCTCTGGGATACGTGTCCCCAGACGGTAAATCCAGGTTGCCTCAATTTTATATAACTCATTTTCGATGTCACCTCCCCTGTGTGATACCTTCTGCTTTACAATACCCTTAAAGCGCAATACAGATGGGTCACTGTTATGGTACCGTGCAAAATGTGTCCCAAGCGGGCTATCTTTTTCTGCCTTTTCAATATTTTTTACATGTTCACCTATTCGTGTGCCCAATCGTCGTTTCGTTTTTCCTATGTAAAGTAAGTTACACGGACATTTTATACAATACACGACTCTTTCCGAGTTACAATTTATATTGTCCCTGATTTCAAAGGACCTGGTCCCTTTCGCATTCATAAATGTTTTTGTTCTCTCCACTAGGCCACACATGTTACAATCTCCACAACTGTACATTCCAACCTTCCGTGGGAACTTATTCAGCCAGGTCTCCTTTTCCTTACTTACAAACTCCGATCTCACCAATTTGTTCTTTAAATTAGGGGCTTTCCTGGCCGTCATATATGGTCTTTCCCCCACCAAATTTCCTATTCTCCTATCCAATAATAAGATGCCCCAATGCTTCTGCAACACCTTTTGTAACGGGTACCAATGGGCCCCATAGGCTGTAACAAATCTAATGGGGTCTTTATCAACTGAACCACCCCCCATTTTTTTACGGGGGGACCGACCCTTTCTCAGCTCTTCCCTTCAGGCAAGAATGGGGTGAATTTTTTAGAGCAGGAAAAAACAGGGGGAAAAGACGAAGGGGAAAGCGACGAGGAGGAAGATTTAGAGGAATCAGTGGTAAAAAGCATATTGAAAACACAGAAGGAGAGTCAGAAGGAAATAAAGAAAAGGGTGCAACCAGTGAGAGGCCAGAAGTAATGGAGCATCTAACTATTGAGAATAATGTAATCAATTTGACAGACTTGTCTTTGACGGAGGATTGCATAAATCTATTAAAGAAAGGCCTGTCATTTGCACCGTTCACGGGAGGAGAGGAATTTAATGTGTTTAAGGACCTTACCTTCTTCTTGAGAAGAGTAGCCCTAAAACTGTTATTTGAAGATCAGGGTGAGCAAAAAGAGGGGGAGGAGACTCATGGAATGATGGGACCCTTAGTGGGACAAATGTCAGTTGAGGATCGAAGTGCCCTGAGGGATTTGGAATCACTCTGGGATGAGGGTAGCGGGGGAGGGCAGGAACTGATTACCTCTGAATTAGAACATCTGAACCCCTGTCCCCAAAAGGTATGCAAAAAATCACGGTTCATGCCCCAACTTAACTATAAACTTAAAGCTTTCCGTGACTTGGTACAGAAGGACATGGAAAAACTGAACTGGTTCCCAAAGAGAACTTTGAAAAATGACAATTTAACTCCTGGGGAAAGGCAAGCCCTTGAATTTCTGAAGGAAAGGGATGATATAATCATCCGTGGAAGTGACAAGGGCGGAAATGTTGTGATCCTTACAAAAGAGTATTACAAAAAAGAATGCCTAAGACTCCTCGGTGATCAGGGTACATATCTAAGGTTGAAGGAAAATCCATTTTTGGCCATTAAAAGTAGGGTCAACTCGTTGGTTAATACTGGGAAAAGTCGGGGGCGTGGCTAGCGCGGAGACCAGGACGGACGTGCCCTAACTGAGCTCCGTTCCAACAGGCCTGAAGCGACCCGAAGCGACCGTCCAGCCTTCACCCTTTAGCCCATAATGACGGAGGAGAGCCCCATGGACCTGGAGGCATCAAAGAAGAGGAAGAAGCTCGGTCAGAAACCGCAAAAACTGACCGACTTCTTTCCTCCGCGCTCAGATCCGCCACTCCAAGATGGCGCCGGACACACTGCGACCTCACTGCGCAACAGTCCCCCGGCAGACCCCGGCAATGAATCACAGCAGGACACGGCTACTACTGCGGAGCACGGCTCCTTCTCCTCCCCAGAGTCAACCTCTCCCTCCAACAGTCCGGCCAAATCGAGGGCCCGCAGAGAGGAGGACCCGGAGTCAAGCGCCCAGGTAGGCCCAGGAGACCCTACACGTGCAGCTCACAGACATGCCCCAGCAGCATTCCCAATAGAGGCTTTCCCTGCCACTGAGACTCCAGCCACACAAACCTACATTAAGGAGATACTTCTAACTTTTAAAACAGCACTCTTAGCAGATATTGCAGATATGACAAAAGATCTGCGCCAAGACCTCTCCTTGCTGGGTAATAGAATGCACAAAGCAGAGAATAAGATTGCTGAGCTCACTACAGCGCATAATACTATGGTGGACACATCAGATACGCAATCTTCTGATATATCTTGGCTTAAATCGAAAGCTGCAGATTTTGAAGATAGAAGCAGGCGTAACAACCTAAAATTCAGAGGAATTAATGAACAGATTGCTCCAGAAGATCTTTCTGCTTACTTAAAAGGCTTAGTAAAAGCGGCCCTACCAAATATAGCTGAAATAGAGCTAACAATCGATCGTGCCCACCGTCTTCCTAAACCGGCACACTTACCGAAATCCACCCCTAGGGATGTGATTGCCAGATTCTTATTCTTTACTACTAAGGATGAACTAATGTTGTTTATGCGGAAAAAAGGCGCGTTTCCTGACCAGTACTCCCATATCCATTTATACTCGGATCTTTCTGCGATGACACTACAACTGCGGAGAAGTCTCCAGCCTTATACCAAAGCATTACAAGCGATACAAATGCCCTACAAATGGGGTTTCCCCACCAAATTAATCTTTTCGCACAACAACAGACAATACGTTATAACTTCATCAGAAAACGGCAACAAACTGTTTCGCCAACTAAAGATCCAGATCCCGGAGAACGCATACCCCACACCTGATCAGCTGGGCCCCTCCAAGATTTCTCATGACTGGCGATCTCAGTCTAACCGTTGATGGCCTGTCTGAAGATGGCCCATTTTTCCTACTAGCTCAACACCGCTAGCACAGTCTAACACCTGACAACACTAAGATGTTGTCATTTTCACCCCCAAAGTCATTAGTGTGGCATGCTGAACTGTACCACACAGTTACCTATGTAATATGGATGACTGGGCTTATCCCAGTTACAAGTCTACTATTAATATGGTTTGTTTTTAATGTTAATGTCTGGTTATCAAAATCCACTAGAAACGTTATTCACTTCTGTATCTGTATTACTTCTGAAATGTATGTTCCTAATAATTCACCAGGTCATAATTGTTTTGTATATCCTAAAGAATCTAAGCTTACTCTACAGCAAAACACCAATCCAATATGCCTTTAAAATTCTTATCAATAAATGTAAGAGGTCTCAATTCAGCAGCCAAACGCTTTATGTTTTGGAAGGAAATTAAATCTAAAATGCCCCAAGTGGTGTTCGCACAGGAAACACATTTAATACCAGCTGACACCACAAGATGTCATAACCCCCTATATCCATCTATCTATCACAGCACCTTCACAAAAAAAAAAAGGGGAGTTTTATTAGCCTTCCACAAAGACCTAAAAACAGAACCCCTTTCAATCATTCAAGACCCCCAAGGAAGGTACATAATATTTATCGGTTTTATAAATAACCAACTCTTTACTATAGTAAACCTTTATAGCCCCAACCAAGGACAAAGAGCCTTTTTGCAAAAAATTTGCTCCCGTCTTCAAACCATAAAAAAAGGACGTCTCCTGATTGGAGGAGATTTTAATGCGTGCGCTGCTGCAATAGATTCCTCCACAAAAGACCCTAGTAAATTGATCCTAATTGATAAACAACTCAGATGGAACTCACTTTTTGACCCATGGAGGATCTGTCACACAACTGAGAAAGATTATACATTCTTCTCAGGGGTACATAAAACATTCTCCAGAATTGACATGTTCCTGGTTGACAAAATTCTTCTACAAGATGTGCTGACGGCCTCCATAGGCACAAAAACGTGGTCTGACCATGCCCCCATTGAGCTTTCAATCAAAGTGGGACCCCAGGAGTCTAAACCTTTCTACTGGAAATTAAACAATTCCTTATTAACTGACCCATCCTTTAAAGAGGAACTTTCCCAAAATATCACCTCTTTTTTTGACATAAACACAACACCTGGGGTTGACCTGGCTACGATCTGGTCCGCCCACAAGGCTTATATTAGAGGCCTACTCATTCGCAGAGGTACCTTTATCAAAAAACAAAGGTCCAAGACTTATGAAGATATTCTAGCTGGTATTCGAGACAAAGAGAAGCTCCACAAACAAAATCCCTCCCCAGAATTAACCAAGTCTCTGTTCCAACTGAGAGAGGCCTTACGAGTTCACCTAACGCAACAATATGACTATCTACTCCAAAAATCAAACCTCCAAGCTTATTCACAGCATAATAAAGCGGGCAAATATTTAGCGAAATTAATACACCATAAACAGGCCAAAACCAGAATTCACACGATAATCGATCCTACCTCCAAGGCTAAAGTTACTAACCCTAAACACATAGCAGATCTTTTTAGTGAATATTACGCAAAATTATACAATCTTAAAGAAGACCCTAATACCCCACAACCGACCGGTGAAATCATAGAAAACTTCCTATGTGATATTAACCTCCCCCAGCTTTCTTCCGAACAGCTAGAGGCTTTAAACAGGCCCTTTACCATAGCAGAAGTACTGGGAACGATAAAATCTTTGAAAAGAAACAAAACCCCGGGACCTGACGGTTTCACCAACGAATACCTACTAACCTTTGCACAACAATTAGCACCACATATCACTTCCCTTTTTAATGCCTTTGCAGCCGGCGTAAAAGTACCACAAGAATATTTAGAAGCAATAATCACGGTAATACCAAAGCCTGGAAAAGACCAATCTGACCCGGCCAACTTCAGACCAATATCTTTACTAAACGCTGACACAAAATTCTATGCCAAACTTATTGCCAACCGGCTAATGTTATATACCCCCTGTCTACTTTCACAGGATCAAGTGGGCTTTACAAGAGGAAGGCAAGCCTCGGACGGAACTAGACGAATGCTGAACATAGTCAAATTCATTGATCTCTGTCGGATGCCTTCAGTGATGCTTACATTAGATGCGGAGAAGGCATTCGACAGAGTTCATTGGAAATTTCTAGAAGCAACATTACACAAATTTGGCTTCTCAGGAGGAATTAACACTGCTATTATGGCGCTATATTCAGTGCCCTCAGCTAAAGTCAACGCAGCAGGTTTTGTCTCCAAACCGTTCTCTATCTCAAATGGTACCCGACAGGGTTGCCCCCTCTCTCCTATAATTTTTGTATTATTAATGGAAACTATCGCGCAAAAAATTCGTACAAACCCTCTTATCTCCGGCATTAAGATAGGCGAGACCCAGCACTTAATCAATATGTTTGCGGATGATGTAGCCTTAACCCTATCTAGCCCCGAACACTCGTTACCTGCGCTTTTAGAAGATCTCCTCTCTTTTTCGAAAGCCTCTTATTATAAATTAAACCAGCATAAGTCCTTCCTAATGGGGTTCCACTTGCCTGCGCAGGTTGCATCTAACATATCAAAGTCCTATAAATTCCCTTGGGCTACCTCAGAAGTATCCTACCTAGGAATTAAAATAACAAAGAACCCAGTAGAATTATTCCAGCATAACTATATTCCATTACTAGCTAATATTAAAAAAGAAACATCAGAAATATCAAAACACTGGCTGTCATGGTCGGGCAGAATAGCAGCGCTGAAAATGTTTATCCTCCCCAAGATAATGTACCTTTTCAGGACCGTACAAATCCCATTAAGTAAATCCTTTCTTCTAGATATTAAAAAATGTATTAACCATTTTATTTGGCAAGGCAAAAAGATTCGTGTTCCCTATGAAATAATGATACTCCCAAAAAACAAAGGCGGCTTAGGACGGCCGTGCATTCTCTCATATTACTACGCTGCAATTCTAGACATGCTCAGACACTGGTGGTCACATGAATCCCCCAAACCCTGGGTATCCCTAGAAAAAACCCTGCTCAACTCACCGCCGAAACAGATTTTAATGGCAATCCTATTAGGAGCCCCTACACCTGTCTCTCCATACCCTTCCATTCAAGCTGCGTTAAAGGCTTGGGAGTATTTTCTCAAACACCCCCCAGACCTGAAAGCCACCCACACCCCTCGCATCCATATAGAGACCTTAAAACTTTTCACCTCTAATTTAGACCTCTCAAGTTGGATCCAGGCCAATATTAACTCAATAAATGATTTATATGAAAATCACAAGCTTAGGACTTTCAAATCACTGCAGACAACTTTTAAATTGCCAGAATCACAATTATTCACCTACCATAGAATCTATAACATATTAAAAACCCGCCACATTAAGATACCACAGCTTCCCAGCAAGATTTTATCTATGCTCAGCTTTAAAGGAGTTTTTTCAGGTGGCATTTCCCTTTGGTACAAAGAATTGATAAGAAGTCACCTTTCCCCCCTCCAGAAATATGCCGCAACCTGGTCCTATGACCTCAACACCAATATCACACCTGAACTCCTAATCAAAACCACTAATTTAATTAATAAGTACTCCAAATGCAACTCCCATTGGGAAATGTCACGCAAGCTTCTATTTAAGTGGCACTACACCCCCCCGAAAGATTGCCGCATTCTCTCCGGATCGCTCCCCCATATGCTGGCACTGCAATGTAAACGTAGGAACCCTTATTCACATGCTATGGGAATGCCCATTAATTCAAAGAGTCTGGAATAATACTGAAAATCTGATTAGAAAAAATTTCCTCCAAAACTTCAAAATCTCTCCGGCATTAGCAATACTTTTAGTAGGCATAGAGTCCTTTCCAAAACAAGTCCAACCCCTAATCTGCCACACCATATTGGCAACTTTATCACTCATTCTATCTAATTGGAAATCAGCTGACCAGATATCGCCCCAATTGCTTACATCCCTAATCAATAGAAATTGCGCAATGGAAGAAAAAATTAGGAACAGAATTTCCAATGCACAACTTAACTTCACACTCCCGAAAAAATGGGTGCTTATTAACTCATAACCCAGTATAACAGATGCAGAAGGTCATATACTCACATATAAAGAACACAGTGGATTAGTTCTTAGTTCTTAGTTTTTAGTTTTAGTTTAATTTTAGTTTAATTTTAGTTTTTACTTTAGACTATGATGGTTTAGTTGTCTACTTGTCTACCCTTGATTTTCCTTTTCATTAATGTGCGTTTCCAATCCTTGTCCAAGCTAGAGACATTTCCACACAGGCGTATTTACTGAGAATCTATAAATAAAGTATTGAACGCTATGTTTCATTTTAGGCTAGTATGTCTCAACACTACTAGGCCCCACCCTTCCCATACACCATTCTCAGGACAAGTTGTCGATTGGCCTTAGGCCACCTGATATCGACCACCACATTGTATAACCAAACGTCCATGGTACCAGCCTAGTTGGCCCAGTTAAGGGTACCATGTTTGGTTTAGTTGGCTTTATCCTCTTAAAGGAAACCTCTACCAAGAGCAAAAGTGTGTGATGTACTATAACAATTAAAGATCCCTGTTTACAAATATTACCTAAGATGTGATGCCTTTCTTATTGTATAAGTGTCTCAATACCCATCTAAAAAAGTAACAAAGTTGCAAAGTGTTATCTTGCGCATAAATAATCTGTTAAATGTAGACACTGCGGTTATATGTTTAAAACTAATAAAGAAATTTTCATGGAAAAAAAATACTGGGAAAAGTCTGGGTGTGCTCGCGGTGAGGGAGGCGGAGTTTTGCAGCGTTTCAACATTTAGGGCCCCGATATTCTACATCATTCCCAAGATCCATAAGAACAGGGAGGAACCCCCGGGACGGCCAATAGTGTCAGGAATCGATGGCCCATTGGAGAGACTGGGGAAGTTTCTGGATGGAAAGTTGAAGCCTCTTGTTGAGGCATTACCCTCATTTGTTAGGGACACGGGTGACGTGTTGGCTGTCCTGGAGGGGGTCCCAGTGAATGGAGAGGATTTGATTGTAAGTGTGGATGTCGAGGGCCTCTATACTTCTATACCCCACGAGGTGGGATTAGCTGCCACGTCCTTCTTTCTCCGTGAGCATTTCCCTGAATCGGGGCTCCATAATGAGTTTATAATTGAAGCCTTACAGTTGATCCTGGAGTATAATTGTTTCTGCTTTGATGGCCGTTTTTATCGCCAGATCAGGGGCACGTCGATGGGGGCATCCTGTGCCCCGGCCTACGCTTGTCTCCATCTGGGGCTGTGGGAACGGCAGGATGTCTACCCCCTGGACCTCTTCCAGAGGCATGTTCGCCTGTGGTTGAGGTTCATTGACGACGTGCTCCTGGTCTGGCGAGGAACCAGGGAGCAGCTGAATTGTTTTATAGAGAGACTAAAGGAAAATGAGAGAAATTTGAAATTTACCTATGAGTGGAGTGAGAGGGAGCTTTCATTCCTGGACTTGAAAATTCAAAAAGAAGGGGAGAGGTTGATAACCTCTACCTACAGGAAGCCCACAGCAGGGAACACGTTGCTGCACTATTCCAGTTTCCACTTGGAATCACAAAAAAGAGCGGTCCCTAGAGGACAGTTTTATAGACATAAAAGAAACTGTACCCGGGACGAGGATTTTGTAAGGGAAGGAAAGGAGTTGAGTGCAAGGTTGAGAGAGAGAGGTTACCCAGATGAGCTAGTGGAACAGGAATACCAAAAAATGATGGAGATAAAAAGGGAAGAGCTGAGAAAGGGTCGGTCCCCCCGTAAAAAAATGGGGGGTGGTTCAGTTGATAAAGACCCCATTAGATTTGTTACAGCCTATGGGGCCCATTGGTACCCGTTACAAAAGGTGTTGCAGAAGCATTGGGGCATCTTATTATTGGATAGGAGAATAGGAAACTTGGTGGGGGAAAGACCATATATGACGGCCAGGAAAGCCCCTAATTTAAAGAACAAATTGGTGAGATCGGAGTTTGTAAGTAAGGAAAAGGAGACCTGGCTGAATAAGTTCCCACGGAAGGTTGGAATGTACAGTTGTGGAGATTGTAACATGTGTGGCCTAGTGGAGAGAACAAAAACATTTATGAATGCGAAAGGGACCAGGTCCTTTGAAATCAGGGACAATATAAATTGTAACTCGGAAAGAGTCGTGTATTGTATAAAATGTCCGTGTAACTTACTTTACATAGGAAAAACGAAACGACGATTGGGCACACGAATAGGTGAACATGTAAAAAATATTGAAAAGGCAGAAAAAGATAGCCCGCTTGGGACACATTTTGCACGGTACCATAACAGTGACCCATCTGTATTGCGCTTTAAGGGTATTGTAAAGCAGAAGGTATCACACAGGGGAGGTGACATCGAAAATGAGTTATATAAAATTGAGGCAACCTGGATTTACCGTCTGGGGACACGTATCCCAGAGGGTTTGAATTCCGATCTAAATATGGTATACTTCTTGAAATAAGTTGGAGGTATAGTGAAGAAGGAGAAGCCTTTGGATCCAACATTATTTAATTACTTGTTAAAATGATCGTTGATATGTGGAGGAATAAGGAAAAGATGCCGACTTCATCTTGCCCACAGTTTGACAACAAGAAAGATGGCGGATTACAGCCAGGGAGGAGCTATGAGTCGTGATGAAACCTGTAAAAAGACATGATGCTGTAGCACTAACCAACCCCACGCACTTTGAGAAAGCCCCGTGGGCGGGGCGAAACGCATCAGTGGGCGGGGTTAGGTGGACCACGTGAGCGCTCACCATCCCCGGGACGCCGGGCAGCACCACGATCCTCCGTCAGCTATGCGGAAAGGAAGACCGGAGCAGCCAGCCATATCAGCGCAAGTGAGGTGACGCTCTTGTAGCGTCGGGCGAGTGCACCACTGTGAGCCCTGAGTTTAACTCCCTTGGAAAAAGGACTGAATAGATGGCAGCAAGGTCGTGAGTAACAGCAGCATATGTAGACACACACTGCTTGCATAGTTTTGAAGCTCTTGTAATAGACGGAAGTCTGAGGGATTACAGTCAACCTGGAATTGTGCTATTATCCAGTGGTTGGAAATGAAGTAAGATAATGCTGTGGAGATTGGAAATGACTTGTCTGCTATACCTCCATTTAACAAGTTTTCAGTATACCTTAATAACACACACTAAGGGTATGAATAAGATGTAATATGGACTATTCCAGTGATCCTATCAGGAAGCTTCTGAATGATAGTGCACTATCAAGCTGTGTGTGAGTGAGGAGGCCTCGGGGTGTGCGCCGGGTGGAGGGCCCACGATTGTCCAAATATGATTGGGTGACCGATTGATTTGCATAGGCTGCGGCTGGGTGATCAATCAGGTCAATACACCTCCATGAGGACAGTGGGTGAAAAATGATACAAGCTCTTGTGGTCCAAATTGGTTTTAGGATTTTAATATGATGTGAATCTCGTTTTGTTATGTTTTCGCTGGCTAAGATTAAAGTATTATAAGCACGAGTAGACACTACTGGTTTTTTTGTTATGGTTGAATACTATTCCGGGTACCTTAGTGTCTCCCCAATATTGGGTGGTGCATAATTAGAAACACATGGCCGCCGAATTTTGTAAGGAATAAATCTCCTTTTTATAGCTGAATTTAACGTAAACACGAGGAAAAAAAACTTAACAAATATTTTCTTATTCTTCATGTCCTCAGACACTTGGTGGCCTCTTCTATAACCCCCATTCTGTCCACTCAGCACAACCTTTTTTTGTGCGCATGTGCATGGCTGTATCTAGCAACTGCCATCAGGAGTGTACTTGGCACTTTTAGTTACTAATGTTTCCCGACTGCGAATTCTCAGGACACTCATTGCTGCTGTGCACAGCCATTTGGGAGCGCAATCCACAAGGGTGTGCAGAGTGGAAAGCGCATGTGCCCCACTATGACTGAAACCAGTTGAAGTTGTGGATGGTGGCTGTAGTGCGGAGATGAAAGCTATAATAAGGGACAACCAAGTGTCTGAGGATAGGAAGAATAAGCGAACATCTGCACTTGCCAGGCATGCATCCAGAACCACTGGTTTGTCTTACAGATATGGCTTGTTAAATTTACAGGCCCACATAATCAATTTGCAGACAGCTTTTCATGCTATTTTGGTCTTCATTATAAATTATTCTAGTGACTTTGGTGCTCCATAACATCTCTCTGACAAGCCCGAATATAGAACCATATCCAATCCATATGTCACAGTGACGAAGGCTAGAACAACCTGAAACAACTGTCAGCAAGATATATATAATATGCATGTGTAAAAATGAATAATGTAGAAGTGTACTACTAACTAGTGGTTCTGGATGTGTGCCTGTACAATTTTTACTGTCTTGAAGTGGTAAGAGTTACTGGTTTATGTAGGAGTGGCATTTTCAAATACTGGCTGTTCAATAAGGCAACGTTGCATTTTGAATTTTTTTCCAGACGTTTTTTTGTATTTCTTTAGACCCGCTGAAAAAAAAATCCTGCAAGTCCTGGTTTCCTATATCTTAATCTTGTAGCATTGGAAAATGAGTCTAGCATTGGAAAATGAGTCATTTTCTGGACAGTAAAAAGGCATTAGAATGTTAAAGAGGGCAATGTGAGAGAAGTGGTTTAGCACCAGAAAGGCCTTGCCACTTACTACAGGGTGCGAAATAGTCCTATTGTGACCCATGGGTATAAACTTGAAGTAGTAAATGGTAACCTTATTATTTTTGCACCACGAAGTGCATGCAACAATAAGTGATGCAGCTTGTAAATATGAAATGGCATGAGCTGCGTTTGACACTCATCTAAGCTAGTAGTAGTGCTTCGTTTACTTGGCCTGTGGAAATGAACAAAATGTGATGAGCAAGGGAACTATGTTCAGTGAAAGACTAGAGAAAATCTTGTTTTGTGAATGTATACTGCCATCTAGTGTTCAAACTAAAGTATTAATATATTATGGCTAATTTATTTATTTGTATCTACTATAGGAAGAATTCAGTGAAATATGTCTTATTCTTTTGCAAAAGGTGCCATTAAAATGTTAGTTTTAGTTACTTATTCTGGTCAGAGCATTAAACACACCAGTAATAAAACATACTCGTGAAAGCATGTTGGAACGTTATTTTTATAACCTTTTATTTTCTTAGGTTTTAGGTTTATTCATTCATAATAGTGGGTATAACTGGTCGCTACATGCTTCTGTTTTTCATATAGAAACAGAGTGAAAGTTGTATTGCACCTGTTCCATTGCTGGCTATTTGAAGTAAACTCAACGGTCACAGCCATCTAACATATATGACTTCCAGAGAGCAGAAGCTATAACAGAATAAACAGATGCAATATCTCAGCAATTGTAAGACATAGCTGTATTAAAGTAACATGTGCAATGTCCAGCTGTTAGTTTAGTAATAAAAAAGAACACAAGAAAATTTGCTATTGTAATGGTCATTTATGTCATTGGGTTTATTTTACACAGGTTGCACTGTCAAAATCTCTTAAGGATACCACCGGTAGGCTTGCAGAATTGGGATGGCTTCATAATAAAATAAGAAAATATGCAGACCAACGGAGTTTAGACCGAGCCTTCGGACTTGTCGGACAGGTAGGAGCTATATTATTGTCCACTTGTGTGTTTTTACTATAGTTTGGGACAATGTGGAGCATATATTCTTGGGTGGAGATCCAAAAATGTGAGAAATTGAAGTGATTATTTAAACATCAGCCAGACTCTGATAAAACGTATGTGTAGCATACCCCCCTCCCCGAGCCTCATACTCCCTCCTGTGGCTGAAACAAAACTGACTGTGGCATACCCTCCTCCCCAAGCCGCATACTCCCTTCTGAGGCTGAAACAAAACTGACTGTGGCATACCCTCCTCCCCAAGCCTCATACTCCCTCCTGTGGCTGAAACAAAACTGACTGTGGCATACCCTCCTTCCCAAGCCGCATACTCCCTTCTGAGGCTGAAACAAAACTGACTGAAAGTGGCAGCTCACCTATGCCATTCCCACAATCATCTGTGGGAGATAATGAGATGCTTCCATTACATACTGCCCAGCTATCAGGAAATGGATCCCATGGACATTTTAAAAGATTCCGTTGTGTCGTACTCCAACTAATAATTGCATTTTAAACAATATAACGAAATAAAAACTAATTGGCCACTTGCTTAATTTTTGAAAGGTTTTTATGTTTTGTTTTATTTAGCAAAGAAAACATTAACTATCAACAGTGTAAATACACAATTGGCATAATTTTAATTGATTTTATTGAAATAATTCCAAAAATTCCAGTGGCCGGCCATTAAATTTCATACAGGGCACACATTGCTGTCCCCACGCTTTGACAATTTTATCAGTTTATTCAGCAACTTATATAATGGATTGCATGGTCCTTGTTTCAATGTTTTGGTTTATATTCAGCACATACAAGATTAAACATTTCCATTTATTATTTTAGACTAGGGGTCCCCAAACATTTTGGGTTGAGGGCTGGGTCAACATCTTTCAGACTGCTGGGTGGCCGGAGTATATAAAAATGATGTAGAAGTCTTTGCAGACCAGACAGTGAAGCATACCCAGGTAACAACCTGCAGTCCAATTGGATAGCAGTGTCAACTGATGTGGAATTTCATTGGAAACCAGCGAATTACAGCTTTCTGGCTTCCATGTGGATAGGTGGTACCAGCACTGCTATTCTATATGCGGACCAACAATAGTTAAAGTTGTAGCTGACCGCATCTATATTTTGTGTATGGGAGGTCGGTAAAAAAGCCTCAGGGGGCCACATTAGGCCCATGGGCCTTAGTTTGAGGACCACTGTTTCAGACACAGATCATTTTTTGACATGCACTCTAAACCCATGAATACCACAGAGATAGGGTTATTTTTTGAATTTGCTGTTTAACTATAGACCCTACACTTTATAGAGAATGTATGTGTGCATCAAACCAAGTAACACCTGACAAATCTGGCTTTGCAAATTTGGCCTAATTGGCTATTCACTATTTACGAGACATAGCTCATGCAAACATGCATTTGCTTTCGCTTGCCAAAGTTTGCAGGGTTAAAACCAATACCGCAAAGCGGTTGCCCTGCGGGAATTAGTTCATGCTACATTAGCACTATCCAGGAGCGCCACGGGGAGGCTTCCCAATGTCCCCATACAACCGGGGTGCCGCTGGGCCCCAAGCGCTCTCACTGCCTGGACCCTGCTTACAAATGACTTGAGCTACAACCTTTCATATAAACAATGCTGTCTTCACCTACCAAATTAACTTTACTGTTTTATTTACAAATGTTTGCTATTCCATGTTACAGTATTGTATAAACTTGTAGGTAGTTGAAAACAAATTTTAATGCACAATTGAAGAAAAAAAAGAAAAGTTAACTGTATGTCTGAAATTAAATAAATAATTTATCCACATTTCACTATGTTTAACACATGAATCGACTTACAACCTTCTGGAATGGAACCTTTTTGTAAGTAGCGAACTGCCATGCTTTGAGAAAAAATACATGATATTCCCAGCCCAGATATTCCCAGCCAGGTTAACATCTGCAAGGAGTTTGTATGTTGTCTGCGTGGGTTTCCTCCGGGTACTCCGGTTTCCTCCCACATCCCAAAAACATACAGATCAGTTAATTGCCTTCACCCTAAAATGGCCCTAGACTGTGATACATGCACTACATGATACATACATAGACATATGACTATGGTAGGGATTAGATTGTGAGCCCCTCTGAGGGACAGTTAGTGACAAGACTATATACTCTGTACAGCACTGTGTAAGATGTTGGTGCTATATAAATACTTAAATACAAATAAACTCTGGCAAATGTTATAAAAATACTTTTAGGTCGGCTTTGTACCATCTCCACCAGGACCTCAAGGCACAGAAACCACTTTTTTCCCCTTCTGTTGTCAAACTCTTGAACGCTCTCATGGTTCTGTAGTGCCAAGTGGTTAGGTAGATTAGCATTTACCCCCATACCCTCAGTTTATGTACTGTAGATGCTTGCAAATTTATAGAAACTGGAATTCATGTTTGTTGCTTGTGAGTATATGTGTATCATTGTTTAATTCTATTCATCTCTAGATGTTTTAATTATTTTGTTTTTTTACAGAGCTTTTGTGCTGCTTTACATCAGGAACTTAAAGAATATTACCGACTTCTTTCAGTTTTGCATTCTCAGGTAAGTTTTAATGCAGCTGTAACCTTTTGATGCAATTACAGCTGCAAGACTCTCAAAACGGATCCAAGATGAAAAACTAAAACAAGTAACTTGTCTATATATCTTATCTAAAGTTTACACAGCAGATCTAGCTGCAAACAGCTTTAATAGAATATGATTATTTCTTCCTGTGATACAATGACAGCAGCCATGTTGTTTGTAAACATTACACAGAGGCAGGCTTATCTGCATCTTGAGCAAAAAAACCTAATCCCCACTCCTCCCTCCTCCTCCGCCTCTGAAATCTCTGGCTAGTAATACCTCCCCCTCCTCCTGCCCAGACTGAGCTCCCATGAGCCCTTGCTACTGTCTGAAAGTGCATTGGCTCTCTGAAAACCGGTGGGCGTGGCTTGTTTAGTTTATAGGGAATTAGAGTATTAAAACAAAAAAGTATTTGGCTTGAGGAATGCCCTATAAACAATAGGAAAGAACCACAATTATGCAATGAGTAAAAGTTCATCTCGGATCCACTTTAAGGCTGGTTTCACAGTGGGACGTTAAAGTCCCACGTTACAGCAGCCAGTAACGCATCCTAACTCACAGCACTGTAAAATAGATGTGCTGTTCACAGTGCACACGTTGCGTTACATAGTAACGCAGCACGTTTAAACAAAGTGCTGCATGCTGTACGTTATACTCTGCTAAGCCACGTTAGAGTGTTTGCACATGCTCAGTAATGTTGGAGGAGGAGGTTTCCCCTTCTCCGTGGCCAGCCACATGGCTAATTAATATTCACTGCACTGTGGTGACTCATGGTGGGACTGTAGTGTTGTCCGGATCATGAACGAATCGTTCATTTGATCCGGATCTTTTTTTGTGAGTCGAATCATCCGGATCATCTCAATGAAAGATTCGGTTCACAGTGGATGTCTGTCTGGAAGAAACAGGAACATACAGAATGTACAGTGCAGAGAAAGTCCTGTCCTGCTAGTCATTTCACCCAGTATCATTCCCTAGTAAAATGATTCAAATGATTCGGTTCAAAGATCCGGATCTTTTCAATGATCCGATTCGAATGATCCGAATCCTTAAAGGATACCCGAAGTGACATGTGACATGAGATAGACGTGTATGTACAGTCCCTAGCACACAAATAACTATGCTGTGTTCCTTTTTTTTTCTCTCTGTCTTTTAGAGTTATCAGGTATGTAAGTGGCTGACTCAGTCCTGACTCAGACAGGAAGTGACTACAGTGTGACCCTCACTGATAAGAAATTCCAACTATAAAACACTTTCCTAGCATAAAATGGCAGTCAGCCACTTACATACCTGATATTTAACTCTTTCAGGCAGAGAAAGAAAAAAAGGAAAACAGTCTAGTTATTTGCGTGCTTGGCACTATACATACACATGTCTATCTCATCATGTCGCATGTCACTTCGGGTATCCTTTAAAAAGATCTGGACTTCCCATCACTATCCTGGAGCGGCTGCTTTGAGAGCCACATAACGCGGCTCAATCTGATGTCCAACTTCAACACCACCACGCGTTGCGTTAGGTGCACGTTATGCGACCTTAACGTCCCCTAAAACGCAAAATCTTTTTTTTCACAATTCAGGTTTATTAAAGAAGACATAGATTACAGGTCAATGTCATACAGAAACATCTTATATAAGTAGTAACAGTGAAGATTGAATAATAAGCGTTTGTGTCAAGTTTAAAAGACAATGCAAGATAGAGTATTTTTAAAACATTAAAGGTGTGTGATATATGGTCCTGGTCTCAATAGGTGTCAAGATAAGCATAGGTTTACTCTCGACCCTAAAACGCAAAATCTTGGTGGGAAAGAGGCCTAAAGGACTTCTGATGCAAGAATAGGGAAACAAATTTTACAGCCCATAGCAGCAGTGAGAGTCTTGCTGCAGCCTGGTCCTCCATGTTGTCCTGCTGTCCGCCCGTTAAGATTGTGACCCCGCTGGCTGGCTCTTGCCCACACGTTCATGTCATCTGGCAGGGTTGAGATCTTAACGGGCGGCCATCAGTGAGGATCACACTGTAGTCACTTTCTGTCTGAGTCAGGACTGAGTCGACTGGCAGAGAAAGAAAAGGAACACAACATAGTTATTTCTGTGCTAGACACTGTACATACACATGTCTATCTCATCATGTCACTTCGGGTATCCTTTAAGCACTGCAGTCTTAAAACCCTTAAGGACCACACACTTTTTTTCCATTCAGACCACTGCAGCTTTAACGGTTTATTGCTCGGTCATACAACCTACTATCTAAATGAATTTTACCTCCTTTTCTTGTCACTAATACAGCTTTCTTTAGGTGCTATTTGAGTGTTGCTGTAATTTTTAGTTTTTATTATATTCATCAAAAGACATGAATTTTGTCAAAAAATGATTTATTTTTTTTAACTTTATATGCTGACATTTTTCAAATAAAGTAAAATTTCTATATAATTTTTTGTCAAAATGTATTGTGCTACATGTCTTTGATCAATAGACACTTACTGGATTTTTTTTTTTGTTTGGGTAAAAGTTATAGCGTTTACAAACTATGGTGCAAAAAGTGAATTTCCCCAGTTTGAAGCATCTCTGACTTTGAGCACCTGTCATGTTTCATGAGGTGCTAGAATTCCAGGATAGTATAAATACCCCCCAAATGACCTCATTTTGGAAAGAAGACATCCCAAAGTATTCACTAAGAGGCATGGTGAGTTCATAGAAGATTTTATTTTTTGTCACAAGTTAGCGGAAACTGACACTTTGTGACAAAACCCCCCCCAAAAAACTAAAAAAAGTTTCCATTTCTGCTAACTTGTGACAAAAAAAAAATGAAATCTCACCATGCCCCTCTCTGAAAACTTTGGGGTGTCTACTTTCCAAAATGGGGTCATTTGTGGGGTGTTTACTGTCCTGGCATTTTGGGGGGGGGGGGGGTGCTAAATTGTAAGCACCCCTGTAAATCCTATAGGTGCTCATAGGACTTTGGGCCCCTTAGTGCACCTAGGCTGCAAAAAAAGTGTCACACGTGGTATCGCCGTACTCAGAAGTAGTATAATGTGTTTTGGGGTGTATTTTTACACGAACCCATGCTGTGTGGGAGAAATATCTCTAAATGAGAATTTTTTGAGGAATTCCACAAGTGACCCCATTTTAGAAAGACGACGCCTCAAGGTATTCCGTTAGGAGTATGGTGAGTTCATAGAAGATTTTATTTTTTGTCACAAGTTCTGGTGGAGGATCTGAGAGTGTGGAGGGGGGGGGATCACGAGCCCCCAGGGGGCAGTTTAGGACCTGATCTAAAATATAGCGTTGACAGATAGTGACAGGGGGTGATTGATGGGTGATTTGGGGGGTTATTGGTTGCAAACCGTTGTCTAAGGGGGTGATCAGGGGGGGTCTGAGGGGTGCTGTGGGCGATTTAGGGGGCAGGGGGGGCAGGATCAGTGTGTGTGTGTGTAGTTACACAGCTACCTCCTCCCCTGGCGGTCCCTCGATCACTGGGACCACCAGGGGAGGAGGCAGCCTGTATAATACACTTTGTATACATTACACAGTGTATTATACACTTTGTATGCGTCGATCACAGGGTTAACAACCCTGCTAAATGACCGGCGGGTTGACGTCGTGGGTGGGCGGAGCCTAATGCCGGCGGATGCGCGTGCATCGCTGCACGCAATCCCCGGCTAATACCCCAGGTGCCGCTGCTAATTGGCGTTACGCGGTCCTGGGGGTGCCACTTTGCCGCCGCCTATTGGTTGTGGGCGGTAGGCAAGTGGTTAAGGTATGTCTCTATAAGCTTAGCACATCTAATCACTGGGCTTTTTGCTCATTCCTCAAGGCAAAACTGCTGTAGTTTTTTCAGGTTAGTTGGTTTAGTGTACAGTAGTCTTTAAGTTAGGCCCAAGATTATCAACTGGAATGATATCCGGGCTTTGACTAGGCCGTTCCAAGTCATTTATAGACAGATGTCTGCACTGATAATACTAATTTAAATGTTTCCATTTAAACCACTTCAGTATAGCTTAACCAGTATAGTTCAGGTTTTGGTTAGTTACTTGATTTAATGTCCATTTTCATGCTGAAAAATGAACTTTTATCAGTCTCAAATCTCTGGCAGACTGAAACACGTTTTTTCTCAGGAATCCTCTTTTTGGTTCTATGCAATTTTCCTTCAGTATTGACCAGTTCCTCTCCAAAGTGCCCCCCCTCCCCAAAGCAGGTCATTTGGGTGCCACTATAGGTTCCCCCATGTCAATGAAAAAGCCCTGGTGTTGTTTAGCAGGTACCTGTAGCTGAGGGAATAGACTGGCTAGTGGTGTTTGCTAATGGCTGTGTTACAGTTATGTGTAGGAAGGGGCTAGGTTAGTGTCAGCGATACATTTTGGGGTCTGCGAGGATGGTGAAGGAGGTAATTGACGAATGCGGGATAGAAGAAGCTCCGTGTAACTATAAATCCATTCTGCCTTTATCATGTCAGGTATGCTTTAAATGTAGTATGACTCCCACCCCCCTCAGAAACCCACAAATCACATCAAGATGACTAGATGTCTTCTCAGTACTGCAGTGTCCTCAGTCTAATGCTGGATTCTCACAATATAATTTTTTTGCAGATTTACCCGCCCGATCAATTATTTCCAGCATGTCCGATCTGAAGATGGATTTTTTTTTCTTTTTTTGTTATTGTTTTTTTGTTTGTTTTTTTTGCGATTTTCTGACTGATTTCCGTAGAAACAAATGGAAATCGGTCAGAATCACTCAAAAAATCAACCAAAAAATTGTATCGTGTGGATCCAGCATAACGTCACTCGTACTTCACATAGGATGTAAGTGAGAGGGAGTTAGACTGAGGACACTGCAGTACTGAGAACACCGATCTGGTCACTCACATGGACAGCTATTTGATGTGATATGTGTGACTGTCAGATGATTGTCAGCCCCTTTCAAACCTCCCTTCACCCCTCCATACCAGTTTCATTCCAGGCATCCATATAATAGCTGGTTCCCTGTCCCATGGTCCAGTCATCCATGGGCACGGTGTTCACAGTGAAAGGTTCACTGCTTCCTGAATGAGAACAAGGGGGGGATTCCCTCCCCCCTGTCCAGTCCAGCACAGCTCACATGGTTTTCACAGGCATCACTGCAGGAAGCCACTTCCGTTGGAGCAGAAGCGGGCTTCCTGCTGTTGCCTAGCAACACAATGCCACAGCCGTGTCTGTCATCTCTCTGACAGCGCGGCTGTTTGAGTCGCAGGGCAGGCAGGCACACTGATTAGGAGGATGCCGGCAACACTAGGAAACTCGGGCGATTGCATAATGCAGGCAGAAAAAGAGACAATGAATGCTGCAGGCGGCCAGGGAGCTCACACAGGACTGCAGCGGGTGGGGATAGCACAGAGGAATGCGCCCTCTGGTGGCTGCGTTTAGGGGCTCCAGCCTTCCCAGCCTCTGCCTCGGCCTGGCCCTGCGCTCTAGTGTGAATGGGCCCTAAGTGTCTCTTTTTTCTCTGTATCTGTTACTTACAATATGGTAGTATTAATCTATCAGCTCTGAACAACGACAGGTTTCAGAGTAGTTTATCTGTTTATGGTGAACTTACATGATCTCCTTTATGTTCAAAAAACGCTCACTGGACAGCAGCGGCACAGAACTACAATATAGTATGCATGTACTGTAGGCAATCTGGCTTATATAGGTCCTTTCTAGGGAGTGCACTTGAAAAGAAAAAAGGTAACCTTGTGAATCCTCCACTTGGTGATGTACTAGTCTAAAATCTATCAGTAACTGGTTTAAAACTGTCAGATGAAGAATACTTGTAACTGACCGCAACATAGGAAGAAGTAATTTATAATGCATTTTACTTCGGTTAGAATGTACCTCTTCCTTGTTGAATAATGCTGTCCTTGCCCAAACTGACTTTTGGTGGGTAGTCTTCACTTGCAATGTCTAATATTGTTTGACTAGATTAGCCTGAGATAATCATGCATGTTTGTCTTGCATGACAAAGAGGTAAGGCATATACTGTAGCCTGTTTTCAGAATAACACATTGGCCTCTGTTGTGTATAGGGCTTCTATGAAAAGCAATTAGGATTGTAATTTACACGTATGTTTTATTAATAAAGTTGCAGGCTGAAGATGACCAGGGCGTAAATTTAGGACTTGAAAGTAGTTTAACGCTTCGCCGTCTTTTGGTGTGGACATATGATCCCAAAATTAGATTAAAAACTCTGGCAGCACTTGTTGATCACTGTCAAGGTAAGAATATCATTTCTCATTTTACTTTTCTTTACAGTTGGTACAGCGAGGATTCAAAATCTGTTTTTGTGGTGCTGCGTATATTAATTCAGCTAGTATAGTGCCCAGTATAGCTGGTAAAGTGCCCCAGTATAGCTAGTATAGTGCCCAGCATAGCTAGTATCGTGCCCAGTATGCTAGTATAGTGCCCCATTATAGCTAGTATAGTGCCCCATTATAGCTAGTATAGTGCCCCGTATAGCTAGTATAGTGCCCCATTGTAGCTAGTATAGTGCTCAGTATAGGTAGTGCCCAGTATGGGTAGGTGGACCCCCCGCCCCCCTGCCGCGGCCGCCGCTGCAATTGGCTTACCCGGCGGCTTCCTCTATTCCCCTCTCGTCTCCATGCAGGCATGTAAATAATTCACAGCAGCTCGCCCCACGGCGGCTGCTGTGTGATGAGGGAGGAAGCAGGAGAGCGGCTTCCTGTAGCGGAGATGTGTATCGCCGTTACTATGGGAACCGCTCTCCCTACAGCTTCCTCCCTCATCACAGCAGCCGCCATGGGGCGAGCTGCTGTGAATTA
Organism: Hyperolius riggenbachi; assembly: GCF_040937935.1. NCBI lineage: Eukaryota > Metazoa > Chordata > Amphibia > Anura > Hyperoliidae > Hyperolius > Hyperolius riggenbachi. Next base: position 211,809,025 of record NC_090647.1, on the reverse strand, counting down.
TTTACATGCCTGCACGGAGACGGGAATAGAGGAAGCCGCCGGGTAAGCTAATTGCAGCGGTGGCCGCGGTGGGAAGCGGGGCGGGGGGGGGGAGGGGACCACAGACCACATCACTCGCAAGCAAGCCGACCCCCCCCAACTTTTGGCCCACTTTTGGGGGATCAAAAATTCGTCTTGCTTGCGAGTATATACGGTAACAAAATGTGGAAAAAATGACGCACCGTGACTACTTTCTGGATGCACTGTATATCAGATCCTCTGTGCCTGTACATGTTGTAGATCGACTGTATTTTATTAGCAAAAAAATTGATGTGTTTTTAATAAACTACTTTCATGTTTACCACTTTAACAAATTAAACTTTTTCAAGTTTAATGATTTATTTCTTTTTTTATATATATCTTGCTTAGGCAAAAAAGGAGGAGGGTTGGCATCAGCTGTGCATGAATACACTAAAACTGGAGACCCTTACATGCGATCTTTGGTTCAGCATATTCTGGGTTTAGTGTCTCATCCAATTGTAAACTTCCTTTATCGCTGGATATATGATGGAGAGTTGGAAGACACATACCACGAGGTAAGTTATCCATAGCAAGATTTTGAGTTTATTTTACAGCTGACTAAACCAGGGCTGTGGAGTCGGTACAAAAATCATCCAACTCCGGCTCCTCAGTTTATGAAACCACCGACTCCAACTCCAGGTACCCAAAATGGCTCTGACTCCTTGACTCCAACTCCTTAGTCTAATTTTTACCAGGGTTATGGATTTGGTACAAAAATCATCTGACTCCAGGTACCCAAAATTGCTCCGACTCCACAGCCCTGGACTAAGCAGCGTATCTAGATTTTACCTTTCTAAACCATTTGGTGCTATTGGCCTCAATTCACTAAGCTCATCTCCTGTCTTTAATAACGTTTCTGAGTTGTTTCTAGAGTTATCACCATGTTCATAAGGCATGTAGTATTCACTCGACAATTTTATCTTCGACAAACCCAAAGTTAACTTCTGTCTTTATGTTAAGGAGAGATCTCTAACGTTAACTAACGTTAACTATTCAATCCTTAAAGGACTTACGAGTTGAAAATTATTTTAAAAAGTTAAAATACAGTGATGTGAAAAACTATTTGCCCCCTTCCTGATTTCTTATTCTTTTGCATGTTTGTCACACTTAAATGTTTCTGCTCATCAAAAAGCATTAACTATTAGTCAAAGATAACATAATTGAACACAAAATGCAGTTTTAAATGATGGGTTTTTAATATTTAGTGAGAAAAAAAACTCCAAACCTACATGGCCCTGTGTGAAAAAGAAATTGCCCCCTGAACCTAATAACTGGTTGGGCCACCCTTAGCAGCAATAACTGCAATCAAGCGTTTGCGATAACTTGCAACGAGTCTTTTACAGCGCTCTGGAGGAATTTTGGCCCACTCATCTTTGCAGAATTGTTGTAATTCAGCTTTATTTGAGGGTTTTCTAGCATGAACCGCCTTTTTAAGGTCATGCCACAACATCTCAATAGGATTCAGGTCAGGACTTTGAGTAGGCCACTCCAAAGTCTTCATTTTGTTTTTCTTCAGCTATTCAGAGGTGGATTTGCTGGTGTGTTTTGGGTCATTGTCCTGCTGCAGCACCCAAGATCGCTTCAGCTTGAGTTGACGAACAGATGGCCGGACATTCTCCTTCAGGATTTTTTGGTAGACAGTAGAATTCACGGTTCCATCTATCACAGCAAGCCTTCCAGGTCCTGAAGCAGCAAAACAACCCCAGACCATCACACTACCACCGCCATATTTTACTGTTGGTATGATGTTCTTTTGCTGAAATGCTGTGTTACTTCTACGCCAGATGTAACGGGACACACACCTTCCAAAAAGTTCAACTTTCAAAAAGTTCCACAAGGTATTTTCCCAAAAGTCTTGGCAATCATTGAGATGTTTTTTTAGCAAAATTGAGACGAGCCTTAATGTTCTTTTTGCTTAAAAGTGGTTTGCACCTTGGATATCTTCCATGCAGGCCGTTTTTGCCCAGTCTCTTTCTTATGGTGGAGTCGTGAACACTGACCTTAATTGAGGCAAGTGAGGCATGCAGTTCTTTAGATGTTGTCCTGGGGTCTTTTGTGGCCTCTCGGATGAGTTTTCTCTGCGCTCTTGGGGTAATTTTGGTCGGCCGGCCACTCCTGGGAAGGTTCATCACTGTTCCATGTTTTTGCCATTTGTGGATAATGGCTCTCACTGTGGTTCGCTGGAGTCCCAAAGCTTTAGAAATGGCTTTATAACCTTTACCAGACTGATAGATCTCAATTACTTTTGTTCTCATTTGTTCCTGAATTTCTTTGGATCTTGGCATGATGTCTAGCTTTTGAAATGCTTTTGGTCTACTTCTTGTGTCAGATAGCCCCTATTTAAGTGATTTCTTGATTGAAACAGGTGTGGCAGTAATCAGGCCTGGGGGTGACTACAGAAATTGAACTCAGGTGTGATAAACCACAGTTAAGTTATTTTTTAACAAGGGGGCAATCACTTTTTCACACAGGGCCATGCAGATTTGGAGTTTTTTTTTCTCACTAAATAATAAAAACCATAATTTAAAAGTGTATTTTGTGTTCAATTATGTTATCTTTGACTAATAGTTAATGGTTTTTGATGAGCAGAAACATTTAAGTGTGACAAACATGCAAAAGAATAAGAAATCAGGAAGGGGGCAAATAGTTTTTCACATCACTGTACCTGTTGTGATTTAACATCCTTAGGGGACGCCATCCGCGCCCCCGGACCATTCCACCGTGTATCTTTTAGAAATCCCCGGCTCCAGGGGGGTCCCGACCCAAATCCTCAGGTCGCCTTCAGCTGCTCAAGTAACATGGCCGCCTGGTCTTGCTGCTTCTGCGCAGTTCTCATAGCTGCAAGCGCGGCTGTGCAGCTCGGAGTCCTCCTCCAGCTCTGACCTCCTTCCCGGCGGTTTTGCGTGCTTTACGTCCACGAGACTGCCGGGATCGAGGTCAGAGCCTGGAGGAGGTCTCAGAGCTGCGCAGCTGCTCTTGCGGCTATGAGAACTGCGCAGGCTTGGCAAGACCAGGTGGCCATGTTAATTGGGGCAGCTGAAGACGACCCGAGGGATCAGGTTGAAACTCCCGGAGCCAGGGATTTATAAAAGAGGCATGGTGGAATGGACCGGGGGGCATGGATAGCGTCCCCTAAGGATGTTAAATCACAAAAGGTATTTAACTTTTTAAATAAATTTCGCCTTGTGAGCCCTTTAGAATTCTGTAGTTATTTTAAAGTTAAAGACAGGCAGTTAATTGCATGTGAAAATAACTACACAGGAGGTAACTGATAAGATAACGTACTCACTGTGAAAATGTATCTCTATACCTTAATAAGGCAAGCTTCTTTAGTGAATTAACACTAAAAATATTGATATGTGGTGGCAAATTTTCTCTTGCCTTATCTCCAGCATGATCTTAGTGAATTGATTTACTAAGATAAGGCACACTTTTTTTTTTTTCTTAGGTTTTCTAGTAGCACAACTTGGTTAGAGGTCAAACAGAATATGGGCTAAGATTGAGCATATTTGTCGGGAATAGGGAGTTTTGAGGGAACGTAAAGATATTTAAAGGTTGGAGAGTGAGGGACGTGCAAAATCCTGTACACCTGAATGCGAGGAGGTGGTTCTAGAGGAGGTGAAAAGGTCATGTGCACAGATAGAAATATCCATGCAAGATGCCGCATGCTAACAGGATAAACATAGGCAGACATGAAGTTTTTGAAACAAGAACACAGCTAAAGGTACTTATTTGTATGATACATCGAGAAGAAACATTGGGGTTTCACAGTTGATCAAGCTTTGCATTATATGGTAAAAAAAAACAATGTTACAAAGTACCCAGCAAGTTCATGGTGAATCAGAACTCCTATGAGTGTATCAGGACTACAATTGACCAAAAAGCCGTTTTACTAAAATGCTATGGAAAACAAGTTTACTTTCACTAAAACAGAAAGCATTTGCAATAAATCATATTGGAGGGCACTCCGAGATGTCTCCCAGTGCATCATTGCTGAAATATGCAAATCGCCCATTGTTGTTCCTGTAAGCTAAACACACCTCCAGATCCGCTGGAATGCAATGATGTGTCAGCTTGTTAAAAATACAGAGTCACAATAATCCAACACGGAGCAGTGCTTTTCAGCGTTGCTAGATTTGGGCGCAGCCGGCGCCTCCATAGACTACAATAGGAATCACTCCTATTGCAGCGCTCTGTGAGTAACGTCGGAGCCGTCAGCAGACGGAGCCGAAGTTGCTTAAAAACATAATAATTCGGCCTCCAGCAATCGCTGGAAGCCGAATTATTTCATTCCCCCACTATCCATGGCGGCCTGGAGGGGGAATAGTAATTAAATCGGCCCGGACTTGTGCAGAAGCAGGATCAGCCATATACCGCTGTATCCTGCGCCCAAGTCTACCGGCGTCGATTTCAAATGTACTCATCCAACATGCATACAGACTGTTTTGAATTAGTTAATCTTTATCAGTACAGTGGCTGGATAGTGTAATGGTTAAGGGCTCTGCCTCTGACACAGGAGACCTGGGTTCAAATCTCGGCTCTGCCTGTTCAGTAAGCCAGCACCTATTCAGTAAGGAGTTTCTTGGGCAAGTCTCCTTAACACTGCTACTGCCTACTTAGTGCGCTCTAGTGGCTGCCTCGCAAGCGCTTTGAGTCCGACAAGAGAAAGGCCCTATACAAATACTGCAATTATTACATAGTATAGATTAATGTGGCTCTAAACCCAGGTTAGATAATCCATATATTCAGGAGACTGCCGGTATGTGGCAACTAACGGTTTAATTTATTCTGATACCAACTTCTAGTAAAAGACCACTTTCCACTTTAAAGAAAACCTGTACTGAAAATAAAAGTCAAAATAAGCATACACAGGTCATACTTACCTCCCGTGTAGTCTACTCCTCAGTGTCTTTCTCCTGTCCCGCGTCCTGTTTGTTCACTGTGATCAAGGGAATTTTCCGTCCTCCATTTTGAAAATGATCATTACCCCATATCAGCTTTCTGGTCAGCACACAGTTAAACTGTAACATCGCCCACTTGAGCCATAGGGAAACATGGACATTACCTGGTACATCAGTTTTCCTCTCAGCCATAACTGACAGCAACTGATATTTTACTGACAGCAACTGATATATTTCAGATCTGACAAAATATTGTCAGAACTGGAAGGGATTATTGTCAGAAGAAAATGGTGAGCTTCTGAGAGGAACTGATGGCAATGTAACTATGTAATGTTCATTTGAAGTTACCTCATGTGTTTATTTTAAATATTTTTACTCAGTACAGGTTCTCTTTAAAAAGTAAAAACTGTTGCAGGGCCCCCATACCCGCATATAGTCACTCCACAATCTGTTTGAAAAGCACAGTTCAAAAAAATCAGACATTCCAAGACCATTAAAGGACCACTATCGCGAAAACTGTAAAATGCATGTAAACACATTCAAATAACAAATTTTCTTCCAAAGTAATATGCGCCATAAATGACTTTTCTACTATGTTGCTGCTAGACAGCAGGTAGTAGAATTCTGACAGAACTGACAGGTTTTGGAGCAGCCCAACTGCTTATGGGGGATTCTCAGGGGTTTCTTTCTTTTCAAAAGCACTTAGCAAATGGCAGTTGCTCCGTCCAGTGGCCAAAAAAGTGTACGGTGTGCAGGGAGGTTGGCCGGCATCTTTGTATAAATCCTTTTCAGGTGGAATCTTTCTAAAGAATAAAAGCCATGCTGAGAATCCCCCGTGAAGAGATGGATTAGCCCAAAACCTGTTGGTTCTGTCAGATTTTTACTACCTACTGTAACTGACAGCAAAATAGGGGGAAAGTAATTTAAGGCTCATTTCAGAAATGTTCTTCTTATTTGTATGTTATTACATGTACTTTACATTTTTGCGCGATAGTGGTCCTTTAAGCAGATTATGCATTGCAAGTGATCTTATGTTTAGTTGGTGCCCTGGTTGAATATTGAAGAGAATCTGTACTCTAAATTTTTTACAGCAAAAAGCATACCATTCTCTTCATTATGTTCTCCTGGGCCCCTCTGTGCTGTTTCTGCCACTCTCTGCTGCAATCCTGGCTTGTAATTGCCAGTTTTAGGCAGTGTTTACAAACAAACTAACCAGCTTGTGATAGGCTCACATAAGCAGAGTGTGTGAGTCATACAGAGCCTGCAGGGGGCCTGCAGAGGGTGTGTATCGCTTCTATCCATCACAAGCAGCCCTGCACATTCCACACATTCAAGCCTTAGCCCAACAGACACGACAGAGGAAAGGAGATAAGATTTATTACAGAGACAGTGCAATTAGGAAAGGCTGCAGTAAGCCAGAGCACATTAGAACAGGCAAAGGAACTTATAGGATAGAAGAACTTAGGCTGAAAAATTTGTTAGAGAGTCTCTTTAAACAATACATTTGTCTAAATGTAGTTTCAAAACAAAAAATATGTACATTAATTTTTGAATATGTTTAATTGCTCCACTTGCAAGCATAAATTAATGTTATTTAATTCATCTATATATGGGTTTGCATGGCCTGTAGGGGCATGCAGTAGATTGTAAAATATTTATTTAATTAATCTTTGCAGCATTAGCATTTGTAAACTGTGTATCTGTAAAAAATAGAATAGATCTGCGATTTATAAAGCCGTCAAAAGAAAATTTTAACCTATCAATAGTACTATTGTGCTGGGTCCTCTTAAGTACTAAAATTGACAGCATCAACATTTATTTTTTGGCATAACTAATGTTAGGATGCCAGTAAATTAGGGCCTTGCTAAATATAAACACCAGAATTGGCAGCAGTACTTCAGGTATAGATGTTTTAGACAATATAAAATGGGAAGCAATGAATGCATTTAGGCAGGACAACACAAGAGCAAGTATTATAAAATGTAAAATACTGTACATGTGTACACATACATATACAAGATGTACTTTTGTCCCAGATAGAAATGCAGCATAAATTAGTTTTTTCCTATGTTACTGCCACTTTCAGTAGGTAATCCGAAGACATAACAACAAAAGCTGTTCAGGTGATACCTTTTAACCTCCCTGGCGGTACGCAGTTTGAGGCTGCGTCCGCGGGAGGGATTTTTGGAATAAATCTTGTTTTAAACTTCGTAGCTAGCACTAGGCTAGCTAGCTGTGTCCCCAAGTCCCCCGGCACCTATCTGCTCCCCCCGATCGCCGCCGGCAACACTCACCCGTCCGAGATCCCCCGAGAGTCGCAGCTTCCCAATTAGCTTCAGTCGTCGCTATGGCGACGATCGGACATGACGTCATGCGCAGTCCCGATCCTCCCCATGGCGAAGCCTGGAGCTGATCGGGAGGCTGCACCATCGTGGGATCCCTGGGGGTATGTATTGCGGCGGGGATCGGGGGGGGGGGGAGAGTGGAGGCACTTGGGGGGCACAGGTAGCTAGCTGAAGACTATGTAACAAATTTTATTTAAAAAAAATCCTCCCGGGCCATGCGATCCCCTGCAGCGGCTAGCCCGACACTATCGGGCTTACCGCCAGGGAGGTTAATGACTAACTATACCAGTGATCTGCAAACTTGGCTCTCCAGCTGTTAAGGAACTACAAGTCCCACAATGCATTTGCCATTATGAATCATAAATGTGGCTGTCAGACTCCTGCAATGCATTGTGGGACTTGTAGTTCTGTAACAGCTGGAGAGCCAAGTTTGCAGGTCACTGAACTATACGATGTCTTTGCAAGTTTTAAGTTTCTTCTTCAGGCATGTTACAGAACTAGGTCAGATCCATTCAAACTTAGTTTCGAAAGCTTGCAATCTTCCAATTCTCTCCATGACTAATACCGGGCCGCACGCGACTTTTAGTAGGTAGTAAATATTTGACAGATCTGGCTGGTTTTGGACTAGTCCATCTGCCATATTGTGCAAGTGAAAAAGGAGAATGGTCCGTATCTTTGTGTAGATCATTTACAGGGAGTGCTTTTGTAAATAATAAAGAAAATAATGAGAAAACAGGAGCTAGTACAAAAGCTGTCAGATCTGTCATATTTTTACTACCTACTATAAGTGACATAGGAAAAAGTAATTTACAGTGCATTGACTGAGAGAAAGGTATAGGTATGTGTGTACATGTATTTTAAACTTTACAGATTGTTGGGATAGTGGTCCTTGAATATAAAATAGACAGATGTACACTATTGGAGCAGACCTTTTAGTTTTTGCTCTGCAGGATCCCTGTTAGGCAAGGCTCCAATAGTATAAAATAGGCAGGAATGCAGCAGGAGGACAAAAGTTGCTATCGGAATTGGCAGAATTATAAGGGACTATATTGAGGCTTTGCTCTATTAATACATTTTTCGAAAGAAGAATACCGGTACTTTGTTCATGATTTAAAAAAATGTACATAATTGCAGTGTTCTCCCCAGAAATTTTTTTCCAGCCGGATGGCATGAAAAAGTAGCCGGGTATGGCAAGATTAGACAATGCAAGGCTGGGGCTTGTGTGTGCCACTCTGCTTACAGCAGTGGAGGAGGTGAGCCGATGACAGCCGGATGCTCACCAAAACTAGCACCCGGCTAAAAGAGCCTGGGGAGAACACTGTAACGGAGTTAATAAAAGTTATTGATTGCATTGATGGGTGACTGATTAAATTAATTAAAGAGAACCCGAGGTGGGTTTGAAGAATGCTATTAGGACACAGAGGCTGGTTCTGCATACTATCACCAGCATCTGTGTATGTACTGTGTCTCTCTCTCCCCCCCCACACAGCTTGTCACTAGCTGGCTGTTAACCTTTATGTTGCTTGTCAACGCTGCTCCCCCACCTCCTCTATAGCGCTGCTCCCCCCTGCGTCCCTTCCCTCCGGCGGTGACTGGCAGCATTAAGGTAAACAGCCAGCTAGCGACAAGTTGTGTCCTAATAGCATTCTTCAAGTCCACCTCAAGTTCAATTTAAAAGCACAAATAATGTGATAAACTTATACATGATTAGTAAAAGCTAATGTTTGTAGGAGGGAAAGGGGAGAGGGTAGGACAGGGCAAACTGTGGACTGGTCAGCCCTTCTGTCTGGCACCATCTGCTGCACTAAAAACCTACTCAGCCAGCACACTGGAAGGGGAACAAGAAACCACTTCCAGTGAGTACTAATTGAGCTCCAGGCATGTTCCCAGCTTGGCAAACCCAGTACCCTTTGGGTTGTTGGTAGTGTGCATTGTGTCGGGCAGACTAATAGACCCATGTAGTCATGCATCTTCTGGTCCAGCCCATGCTAGTGCCCTTTCAGGCTGGAACAATTGCTTCATCACACCCAAAAAATTGTGAGGTTTATAACAGTACTGCTAGGTATTCTACTGCTTCCAGCTATCCGTTGGGTGCCATGAACACTGAGGCATAAGGTTTAGGAAGGCGGATAGGTCTGCTTCTGCTGCCTAGCACTTCCCCAGAAATGAGCGCACTATTGGGTAGGCACCCAATAGTGCGCTCATTTATCTTTACAGTATGGGGGATTCCCTGGGATTAACACTGCATGTGTGCAGCTCCCTGCTGCTCATCTTTGAATTTGACCCATGGACTTTCGGCAAACCTTGCTCAGGCCCTTCTAGTAGTGGTTACTTTTTCTCATGGACTGGTTACATCTTTGAACAGTAGCCCAGCTTCCCTGGCAGTGTACAGCTACAACAGAGTACTCTTCTTTTCATTTTGCAGGTCACCTAGGGTCCTGCCTTATACTAGTTGCTACAGTGCTCCCTACTGACCATTTTGTTCTGCTTATACAGTATGTGGCATATACACAGCAGATATGCTGTCGTGCGCGCGTGCAGAGCGCTCCTGGTGTCACATGCATGCGCACTACCACCTGACCTGGACTGAGCTGCGGCGACAATTTAGGGTACAAAGAAGGGGG